>NC_054752.1:8986104-9094043 GCF_018143015.1 Lytechinus variegatus
CGCTGTAACTTTTTAGTGAGGAGAGCACTCCTTTTAACCCTCCCCACTTTTTCCTGCTGTAGTAGGGTCAGCATAGTTAGCGGAAGAAAGGTTTTCACAAAAAAGATAACTGAGAGATTATTTTCTAGAAACCAAATAAACCGGCATAAGGGGGGATTCGCTATATGAAAGTGAAAATAACATAATTAGGGCGAAGAGATCATTCGCTTCCTTCTTGAGAAAGGGGCTTCTTAGGAAAACGGTAGAACTTTAATTATTGTAATAATTCATTGCAAAAGTCTTCTCCTTCTTCCTCTTTATTTCATCCTTTTTCTTTCTTACCTCATTACTTTTCAATGAAGGAGGGGGGGGGGGGCGTGTGAAAGAAATTCGTTTGCCAACTCAGCCTCTTTTTAAGTGAAGAGACAACTCCTTTTCCTCTACCCACCCCCATCAGTTTGCTGTAATAGGGTCAGGAGGACCCAAAAAATGTATTTCACTTCCTTGTGGTGAATATTTTCCTAACTACATAAAATTGGAACAAATTTTGGTACAATTAACAATAAATAACGAAGCATTAAGGGTATATCAGAAATAGAATAAAATCAAGAGAACGGGAAATAGTATTTACTATTCTTTTTAGGAGATTAGCGTCCAAACGAACTTGTAGCACTTTGATCATGTTAATCATTTTTCCCAATAATCCGAGAAGCATTCTGATTCTTCTTAATTTCATTTTCCATATTATTCTTTTTTGTTTTCGTTTCTATTCTCCTTTCTTCAGATCTGGTTGTAGGTGTCGGGGAGTAGGCTTCAAAATGTGTTCTCCCATTACTACCGCTGCAACTTTTTAGTGAGGAGAGCACTCCTTTCAACCCTCCCCACTTTTACCGGTTGTATTAGGTTCAGCATAGTCATCGGAAGAAAAGATTCAAAGAAAAAATAAGATAACTGAAAATTATCTTGCAGGCATAAATAAACTAGCACTAGCGCAAAAATGTATATATGTGAAAAGGGAACCTAACGTCTTGAGGTCTAAGAGAAAACTTGCTTCTCTTTGTGGATTAATGGGCGTCTTAGCAAATGGGTAAACTTTAATCATTGTAAAAATTCATTGCAAAAGTCTTCTTCCTCTTCAATTAATCCCTTAACTTTCTTTCCCCATTAATTTTTCAATGAAGAAGGATGGGTGGGTGACCGTAAAAGAATTTCGTTTGCCAATCTCTCCTTTTTTTAAGTAAGGGGACTACCCCTTTTCCCCTCCCCACCCCCATCAGTTGGCCGTAATAGGATCAGAAGGACCAAAAGATGCATGTCTTTTCCTAGTGGTGAATATTTTCCTAAATGAATTAAAATTAGAACAAATTTTGTTACAATTAACAATAATTACGTAACATTAGGCATGTTAGGGGTAAAGTATATCAGAAATAGACTAAAATCAAGAAAACGGGAAATATTATTTAGTATTCTTTTTAGGAGATTCGCGTTCAAGCTAACGTGTACGACTTTCTTCATGTTCATTATTTTGCCAAGTCATCCGAGAAGTATTCTGCTTCTTTTTATTTTTGATTTTCCTATTCTTCTTCTATTTTTCGTTTTTGTTCTTTTTTCATATCTGGGTATAGGTGTGGTGGAGGGGGCTACTTGTACTTGTAAATTTCCTTCCTCCGGTCTACGGAGATCGGCGGCAAGCCGCAGGGTTCAGGTCCTTTCTAGATGATTTTGCCGGCATAGATGGATTTTTAGAATGTACCTTAAGCAGTGACATGTCAAAGAGGAAGCAGAAGAAGAGGGCAGGGAGTGTGAGGGGAAGAGAATGGAGGATGCGAGTATGAGGGGGTCATTTCCAGAGAAGTTCTATTCTCCTTTCTTCAGATCTGATTATAGGTGTCGGGGAGTAGGCTACAAAATGTGTTCTCCCATTATTTCCGCTGTAACTTTTTAGTGAGGAGAGCACTCCTTTTAACCCTCCCCACTTTTTCCTGCTGTAGTAGGGTCAGCATAGTTAGCGGAAGAAAGGTTTTCACAAAAAAAGATAACTGAGAGATTATTTTCTAGAAACCAATAAACCAGCATAAGGGGGGGATTCGCTATATCAAAAAGTCAAAATAACATAATTAGCTCGAAGAGATCATTCGCTTCTCTTCTTGAGAAAGGGGCTTCTTAGGAAAACGGTAGAACTTTAATTATTGTAATAATTCATTGCAAAAGTCTTCTCCTTCTTCCTCTTTATTTCATCCTTTTTCTTTCTTACCTCATTACTTTTCAATGAAGGAGGGGGGGGGGCGTGAAAGAAATTCGTTTGCCAACTCAGCCTCTTTTTAAGTGAAGAGACAACTCCTTTTCCTCTACCCACCCCCATCAGTTTGCTGTAATAGGGTCAGGAGGACCCAAAAAATGTATTTCACTTCCTTGTGGTGAATATTTTCCTAACTACATAAAATTGGAACAAATTTTGGTACAATTAACAATAAATAACGAAGCATTAAGGGTATATCAGAAATAGAACAAAATCAAGAGAACGGGAAATAGTATTTACTATTCTTTTTAGGAGATTAGCTTCCAAACGAACTTGTAGCACTTTGATCATGTTAATCATTTTCCCAATAATCCGAGAAGCATTCTGATTCTTCTTAATTTCATTTTCCTTATTATTCTTTTTGTTTTCGTTTCTATTCTCCTTTCTTAAGATCTGGTTATAGGTGTCGGGGAGTAGGCTTCAAAATGTGTTCTCCCATTACTACCGCTGCAACTTTTTAGTGAGAGGAGAGCACTCCTTTCAACCCTCCCCACTTTTACCGGTTGTATTAGGTTCAGCATAGTCATCGGAAGAAAAGTTTCAAAGAAAAAATAAGATAACTGAAAATTATTTTGCAGGCATAAATAAACTAGCACTAGCGCAAAAATGTATATATGTGAAAAGGGAAACTAACGTCTTGAGGTCTAAGAGATAACGTGCTTCTTTTTGTGGATTAATGGGCGTCTTAGCAAATAGGTAAACTTTAATCATTGTAAAAATTCATTGCAAAAGTCTTTTCCTCTTCATTTATCCTTAACTTTTTTTTCCCATTTATTTTTCAATGAAGAAGGATGGGTGGGTGACCGTAAAAGAATTCGTTTGCCAACTCTCCTCTTTTTTAAGTAAGGGGACTACCCCTTTTCCCCTCCCCACCCCATCAGTTGGCCGTAATAGGATCAGAAAGGACCAAAGATGCATGTCTTTTTAGTGGTGAATATTTTCCTAATGAATTAAAATTAGAACAAATTTTGTTACAATTAACAATAATTACGTAACATTAGGCATGTTAGGGGTAAGGTATATCAGAAATAGACTAAAATCAAGAAAACGGGAAATATTATTTAGTATTCTTTTTAGGAGATTCGCGTTCAAGCTAACGTGTACGACTTTCTTCATGTTCATTATTTTGCCAAGTCATCCGAGAAGTATTCTGCTTCTTTTTATTTTTGATTTTCCTATTCTTCTTCTATTTTTCGTTTTTGTTCTTTTTTCATATCTGGGTATAGGTGTGGTGGAGGGGGCTACAAAATGTGTTCTCCCATTATTTCCGCTGTAACTTTTTAGTGAGGAGAGCACTCCTTTTAACCTCCCCACTTTTGCCTGCTGTAGTATTGTCAGCATAGTTAGCGGAAGAAAGGTTTCACCAAAAAAAGATAACTGAGAGATTATTTTCTAGAAATCAGTAAACCTGCATAGGGGGGGGGGGGGGAGATGCGCTATATGAAAAGTGAAAATAACATAATTAGGGCAAAGAGGTCATTCGCTTCTCTTCTTGAGAAAGGGGCTTCTTAGGAGAAAGGTAGAACTTTAATTATTGTAATAATTCATTGCACAAGTCTTCTCCTTCTTCCTATTCATTTTACCCCTTCTCTTTCTTTCCTCATTACTTTTCAATGAAGGAGGGGGGGGGGGGGGGCGTGAAAGAAATTCGTTTGCCAACTCAACCTCTTTTTTACGTGAAGAGACAACTCATTTTCCTCTACCCACCCACATCAGTTTGCTTAAATAGGGTCAGAAGGACCAAAAAATGTATTTCACTTCCTTGTGGTGAATATTTTCCTAACTACATGAAATTGGAACAAATTTCTTTCCCCATTGTTTTTATTGAAGGAGGGGGGGGGGGATGGCCGTGAAAGAAATTTGTTTGCCAACTCCCCCTTTTTTTAGTGAGGAGACCACCCCTTTTCCCATACCCAACCCCATTAGTTGGCTGTAATAGGGTCAGAAGGACCAAAAGATGTATGTCACTTCCTTGCAGTGAACATTTTCCTAAATAAATATAATTGGGACAAATTTGTGTGCAATTAATTAAAATTACATAGCAATATGCGGTAAAGTATATCAGAAATAGAATAAAATCAAGAGAACGGGAAATAGTATCTAGTATCCTTTTTAGGAGATTAGCGTTGAAGTACTCCTTTGAACCCTCCCCAACTCTTGCTGGCTGTAATATGGTCAGCATAGTCAGCAGAAGAAAAGGTTCACTAAAAAGATAACAGTGAGATTATATTCTAGATATCAATAAACTTGCATTAGGGGGAGGCGCATATGTAAAAAGGGAAAATAACATTATAAGGGCGATGAGATCATTCGCTTCTCTTTGTTGAGAAATGGGCGTCTTAGCAAAACGGTAGAACTTTAACTATTGTAAAAATTCATTGCAAAAGCCCTCTCCTTCTTCCACTTCACTTTTCCCCTTCTCCTTCTTTCCCCATTGCTTTTAATGAAGGAGGGGGGGGGGGATGGCCGTGAAAGAAATTTGTTTGCCAACTCCCCTTTTTTTAAGTGAGGAGACCACCCCTTTTCCCCTACCCACCCCCTTTAGTTGGCTGTAATAGGGTCAGAAGGACCAAAAGATGTATGTCACTTCCTTGCGGTGAACATTTTCCTAAATAAATAAAATTGGGACAAATTTGTGTGCAATTGATTATAATTACATAGCAATATGCGGTAAAGTATATCAGAAATAGAATAAAATCAAGAGAACGGGAAATAGTATCTAGTATCCTTTTTAGGAGATTAGCGTCGAAGTACTCCTTTGAACCCTCCCCACCTTTTGCCGGCTGTAATACGGTCAGCATAGTCAGCAGAAGAAAAGGTTCACTAAAAAGATAACAGTGAGATTATATTCTAGACATCAATAAACTTGCATTAGGGGGAGGTGCATATGTAAAAAGTGAAAATAACATTATAAGGGCGATGAGATCATTCGCTTCTCTTTGTTGAGAAATGGGCGTCTTAGCAAAACGGTAGAACTTTAACGATTGTAAAAATTCATTGCAAAACCCCTCTCCTTCTTCCTCTACACTTTTCCCCTTTCCTTCTTTACCTATTGTTTTTAATGACAGAGGGGGGGGGGGGGGGGGGCTGGCCGTGAAAGAAATTTGTTTGCCAACTCCCCCTTTTTTTAAGTGAGGAGACCACCCCTTTTCCCCTTCCCACCCCCTTTAGTTGGCTGTAATAGGGTCAGAAGGACCAAAAGATGTATGTCACTTCCTTGCGGTGAACATTTTCCTAAATAAATAAAATTGGGACAAATTTTGGTGCAATTACTTATAATTACATAGCAATATGCGGTAAAGTATATCAGAAATAGAATAAAATCAAGAGAACGGGAAATAGTATCTAGTATCCTTTTTAGGAGATTAGCGTTGAAGTACTCCTTTGAACCCTCCCCAACTCTTGCCGGCTGTAATATGGTCAGCATAGTCAGCAGAAGAAAAGGTTCACAAAAAAGATAACAGTGAGATTATATTCTAGACATCAATAAACTTGCATTAGGGGGAGGTGCATATGTGAAAAGTGAAAATAACATTATAAGGGCGATGAGATCATTCGCTTCTCTTTGTTGAGAAATGGGCGTCTTAGCAAAACGGTAGAACTTTAACTATTGTAAAAATTCATTGCAAAAGCCCTCTCCTTCTTCCTTTCACTTTTCCCCTTCTCCTTCTTTCCCTATTGTTTTTAATGAAGGGGGGGGGGGGCTGGCCGTGAAAGAAATTTGTTTGCCAACTCCCCCTTTTTTTAAGTGAGGAGACCACCCCTTTTCCCCTACCCACCCCCTTTAGTTGGCTGTAATAGGGTCAGAAGGACCAAAAGATGTATGTCACTTCCTTGCGGTGAACATTTTCCTAAATAAATAAAATTGGGACAAATTTTGGTGCAATTACTTATAATTACATAGCAATATGCGGTAAAGTATATCAGAAATAGAATAAAATCAAGAGAACGGGAAATAGTATCTAGTATTCTTTTTAGGAGATTAGCGTCGAAGTACTCCTTTGAACCCTCCCCAACTCTTGCCGGCTGTAATATGGTCAGCATAGTCAGCAGAAGAAAAGGTTCACAAAAAAGATAACAGTGAGATTATATTCTAGACATCAATAAACTTGCATTAGGGGAGGTGCATATGTGAAAAGTGAAAATAACATTATAAGGGCGATGAGATCATTCGCTTCTCTTTGTTGAGAAATGGGCGTCTTAGCAAAACGGTAGAACTTTAACTATTGTAAAAATTCATTGCAAAAGCCCTCTCCTTCTTCCTTTCACTTTTCCCTTTCTTCTTTCCGTATTGTTTTTAATGACAGAGGGGGGGGGGGGCTGGCCGTGAAAGAAATTTGTTTGCCAACTCCCCTTTTTTTAAGTGAGGAGACCACCCCTTTTCCCTACCCACCCCTTTAGTTGGCTGTAATAGGGTCAGAAGGACCAAAGATGTATGTCACTTCCTTTCGGTGAACATTTTCCTATAAATAAATAATTGGGACAAATTTTGGTGAAATTACTTATAATTACATAGCAATATGCGGTAAAGTATATCAGAAATAGAATAAATCAAGAGAACGGGAAATAGTATCTAGTATCCTTTTTAGGAGATTAGCGTTGAAGTACTCCTTTGAACCCTCCCCAACTCTTGCCGGCTGTAATATGGTCAGCATAGTCAGCAGAAGAAAAGGTTCACTAAAAAAGATAACAGTGAGATTATATTCTAGACATCAATAAACTTGCATTTAGGGGAGGCGCATATGTAAAAAGGGAAAATAACATTATAAGGGCGATGAGATCATTCGCTTCTCTTTGTTGAGAATGGGCGTCTTAGCAAAACGGTAGAACTTTAACTATTGTAAAAATTCATTGCAAAAGCCCTTCTCCCTTCTTCCTCTTCACTTTTCCCCTTCTCTTCTTTCCCCATTGTTTTTATTGAAGGAGGGGGGGGGGGTGGCCGTGAAAGAAATTTGTTTGCCAACTCCCCTTTTTTTAAGTGAGGAGACCACCCTTTTCCCCTACCCACCCCCTTTAGTTGGCTGTAATAGGGTCAGAAGGACCAAAAGATGTATGTCTCTTCCTTGCGGTGAACATTTTTCCTAAATAAATAAAATTGGGACAAATTTTGGTGCAATTACTTATAATTATAGCAATATGCGGTAAAGTATATCAGAAATAGAATAAAATCAAGAGAACGGGAAATAGTATCTAGTATCCTTTTTAGGAGATTAGCGTTGAAGTACTCCTTTGAACCCTCCCCAACTCTTGCCGGCTGTAATATGGTCAGCATAGTCAGCAGAAGAAAAGGTTCACTAAAAAGATAACAGTGAGATTATATTCTAGACATCAATAAACTTGCATTAGGGGGAGGCGCATATGTAAAAAGGGAAAATAACATTATAAGGGCGATGAGATCATTCGCTTCTCTTTGTTGAGAAATGGGCGTCTTAGCAAAACGGTAGAACTTTAACTATTGTAAAAATTCATTGCAAAAGCCCTCTCCTTCTTCCTCTTCACTTTTCCCCTTCTCCTTCTTTCCCCATTGTTTTTATTGAAGGAGGGGGGGGGGGGATGGCCGTGAAAGAAATTTGTTTGCCAACTCCCCCTTTTTTTAAGTGAGGAGACCACCCCTTTTCCCCTACCCACCCCCTTTAGTTGGCTGTAATAGGGTCAGAAGGACCAAAAGATGTATGTCACTTCCTTGCGGTGAACATTTTCCTAAATAAATAAAATTGGGACAAATTTGTGTGCAATTACTTATAATTACATAGCAATATGCGGTAAAGTATATCAGAAATAGAATAAAATCAAGAGAACGGGAAATAGTATCTAGTATCCTTTTTAGGAGATTAGCGTCGAAGTACTCCTTTGAACCCTCCCCACCTTTTGCCGGCTGTAATACGGTCAGCATAGTCAGCAGAAGAAAAGGTTCACAAAAAAGATAACAGTGAGATTATATTCTAGACATCAATAAACTTGCATTAGGGGGAGGCGCATATGTAAAAAGGGAAAATAACATTATAAGGGCGATGAGATCATTCGCTTCTCTTTGTTGAGAAATGGGCGTCTTAGCAAAACGGTAGAACTTTAACTATTGTAAAAATTCATTGCAAAAGCCCTCTCCTTCTTCCTTTCACTTTTCCCTTCCTTCTTTCCGTATTGTTTTTAGGACTGAGGGGGGGGGGGGGGGGGGCTGGCCGTGAAAGAAATTTGTTTGCCAACTCCCCCTTTTTTTAAGTGAGGAGACCACCCCTTTTCCCCTACCCACCCCTTTAGTTGGCTGTAATAGGGTCAGAAGGACCAAAAGATGTATGTCTCTTCCTTGCGGTGAACATTTTCCTAAATGAATAAAATTGGGACAAATTTTGGTGCAATTACTTATAATTACATAGCAATATGCGGTAAAGTATATCAGAAATAGAATAAAATCAAGAGAACGGGAAATAGTATCTAGTATCCTTTTTAGGAGATTAGCGTTGAAGTACTCCTTTGAACCCTCCCCAACTCTTGCCGGCTGTAATATGGTCAGCATAGTCAGCAGAAGAAAAGGTTCACTAAAAAGATAACAGTGAGATTATATTCTAGACATCAATAAACTTGCATTAGGGGGAGGTGCATATGTGAAAAGTGAAAAATAACATTATAAGGGCGATGAGATCATTCGCTTCTCTTTGTTGAGAAATGGGCGTCTTAGCAAAACGGTAGAACTTTAACTATTGTAAAAATTCATTGCAAAAGCCCTCTCCTTCTTCCTTTTCACTTTTCCCCTCTTCTTTCCGTATTGTTTTTAAGACAGGGGGGGGGGGGGGCTGGCCGTGAAAGAAATTTGTTTGCCAACTCCCCCTTTTTTTTAAGTGAGGAGACCACCCCTTTTCCCCTACCCACCCCCTTTAGTTGGCTGTAATAGGGTCAGAAGGACCAAAAGATGTATGTCTCTTCCTTGCGGTGAACATTTTCCTAAATGAATAAATTGGGACAAATTTTGGTGCAATTACTTATAATTACATAGCAATATGCGGTAAAGTATATCAGAAATAGAATAAAATCAAGAGAACGGGAAATAGTATCTAGTATTCTTCTTAGGAGATTAGCGTCGAAGTACTCCTTTGAACCCTCCCCAACTCTTGCCGGCTGTAATATGGTCAGCATAGTCAGCAGAAGAAAAGGTTCACAAAAAAGATAACAGTGAGATTATATTCTAGACATCAATAAACTTGCATTAGGGGGAGGTGCATATGTGAAAAGTGAAAATAACATTATAAGGGCGATGAGATCATTCGCTTCTCTTTGTTGAGAAATGGGCGTCTTAGCAAAACGGTAGAACTTTAACTATTGTAAAAATTCATTGCAAAAGCCCTCTCTTTTTCCTTTTCACTTTTCCCCTTCTCCTTCTTTCCGTATTGTTTTTAATGACAGAGGGGGGGGGGGGGCTGGCCGTGAAAGAAATTTTTTGCCAACTCCCTTTTTTTAAGTGAGGAGACCACCCCTTTTCCCCTACCCACCCCCTTTAGTTGGCTGTAATAGGGTCAGAAGGACCAAAAGATGTATGTCACTTCCTTGCGGTGAACATTTTCCTAAATGAATAAAATTGGGACAAATTTTGGTGCAATTACTTATAATTACATAGCAATATGCGGTAAAGTATATCAGAAATAGAATAAAATCAAGAGAACGGGAAATAGTATCTAGTATCCTTTTTAGGAGATTAGCGTTGAAGTACTCCTTTGAACCCTCCCCAACTCTTGCCGGCTGTAATATGGTCAGCATAGTCAGCAGAAAAAAAGGTTCACTAAAAAGATAACAGTGAGATTATATTCTAGACATCAATAAACTTGCATTAGGGGGAGGTGCATATGTGAAAAGTGAAAATAACATTATAAGGGCGATGAGATCATTCGCTTCTCTTTGTTGAGAAATGGGCGTCTTAGCAAAACGGTAGAACTTTAACTATTGTAAAAATTCATTGCAAAAGCCCTCTTCTTCTTCCTTTCACTTTTCCCCTTCTTCTTTCCGTATTGTTTTTAATGACAGAGGGGGGGGGGGGGGCTGGCCGTGAAAGAAATTTGTTTGCCAACTCCCCCTTTTTTTAAGTGAGGAGACCACCCCTTTTCCCCTACCCACCCCCTTTAGTTGGCTGTAATAGGGTCAGAAGGACCAAAAGATGTATGTCACTTCCTTGCGGTGAACATTTTCCTAAATAAATAAAATTGGGACAAATTTGTGTGCAATTACTTATAATTACATAGCAATATGCGGTAAAGTATATCAGAAATAGAATAAAATCAAGAGAACGGGAAATAGTATCTAGTATTCTTTTTAGGAGATTAGCGTTGAAGTACTCCTTTGAACCCTCCCCAACTCTTGCCGGCTGTAATATGGTCAGCATAGTCAGCAGAAGAAAAGGTTCACAAAAAAGATAACAGTGAGATTATATTCTAGACATCAATAAACTTGCATTAGGGGGAGGTGCATATGTGAAAAGTGAAAATAACATTATAAGGGCGATGAGATCATTCGCTTCTCTTTGTTGAGAAATGGGCGTCTTAGCAAAACGGTAGAACTTTAACTATTGTAAAAATTCATTGCAAAAGCCCTCTTCTTCCTCTTCACTTTTCCCCTTCTCCTTCTTTCCCCATTGTTTTTTAATGAGGGGGGGGGATGGCCGTGAAAGAAATTTGTTTGCCAACTCCCCCTTTTTTTAAGTGAGGAGACCACCCCTTTTCCCCTACCCACCCCCTTTAGTTGGCTGTAATAGGGTCAGAAGGACCAAAAGATGTATGTCTCTTCCTTGCGGTGAACATTTTCCTAAATGAATAAAATTGGGACAAATTTTGGTGCAATTACTTATAATTACATAGCAATATGCGGTAAAGTATATCAGAAATAGAATAAAATCAAGAGAACGGGAAATAGTATCTAGTATTCTTTTAGGAGATTAGCGTTGAAGTACTCCTTTGAACCCTCCCCAACTCTTGCCGGCTGTAATATGGTCAGCATAGTCAGCAGAAGAAAAGGTTCACAAAAAGATAACAGTGAGATTATATTCTAGACATCAATAAACTTGCATTAGGGGGAGGTGCATATGTAAAAAGGGAAAATAACATTATAAGGGCGATGAGATCATTCGCTTCTCTTTGTTGAGAAATGGGCGTCTTAGCAAAACGGTAGAACTTTAACTATTGTAAAAATTCATTGCAAAAGCCCTCTCCTTCTTCCTCTTCACTTTTCCCCTTCTCCTTCTTTCCCCATTGTTTTTATTGAAGGGGGGGGGGGATGGCCGTGAAAGAAATTTGTTTGCCAACTCCCCCTTTTTTTTAAGTGAGGAGACCACCCCTTTTCCCCTACCCACCCCCTTTAGTTGGCTGTAATAGGGTCAGAAGGACCAAAAGATGTATGTCTCTTCCTTGCGGTGAACATTTTCCTAAATGAATAAAATTGGGACAAATTTTGGTGCAATTACTTATAATTACATAGCAATATGCGGTAAAGTATATCAGAAATAGAATAAAATCAAGAGAACGGGAAATAGTATCTAGTATTCTTTTTAGGAGATTAGCGTCGAAGTACTCCTTTGAACCCTCCCCAACTCTTGCCGGCTGTAATATGGTCAGCATAGTCAGCAGAAGAAAAGGTTCACAAAAAGATAACAGTGAGATTATATTCTAGACATCAATAAACTTGCATTAGGGGAGGTGCATATGTGAAAAGTGAAAATAACATTATAAGGGCGATGAGATCATTCGCTTCTCTTTGTTGAGAAATGGGCGTCTTAGCAAAACGGTAGAACTTTAACTATTGTAAAAATTCATTGCAAAAGCCCTCTCCTTCTTCCTTTCACTTTTCCCCTTCTCCTTCTTTCCGTATTGTTTTTAATGACAGAGGGGGGGGGGGGCTGGCCGTGAAAGAAATTTGTTTGCCAACTCCCCCTTTTTTTAAGTGAGGAGACCACCCCTTTTCCCCTACCCACCCCCTTTAGTTGGCTGTAATAGGGTCAGAAGGACCAAAAGATGTATGTCACTTCCTTGCGGTGAACATTTTCCTAAATAAATAAAATTGGGACAAATTTTGGTGCAATTACTTATAATTACATAGCAATATGCGGTAAAGTATATCAGAAATAGAATAAAATCAAGAGAACGGGAAATAGTATCTAGTATCCTTTTTAGGAGATTAGCGTCGAAGTACTCCTTTGAACCCTCCCCAACTCTTGCCGGCTGTAATATGGTCAGCATAGTCAGCAGAAGAAAAGGTTCACAAAAAAGATAACAGTGAGATTATATTCTAGACATCAATAAACTTGCATTAGGGGGAGGTGCATATGTGAAAAGTGAAAATAACATTATAAGGGCGATGAGATCATTCGCTTCTCTTTGTTGAGAAATGGGCGTCTTAGCAAAACGGTAGAACTTTAACTATTGTAAAAATTCATTGCAAAAGCCCTCTCCCTTCCTTTTCACTTTTCCCTTCTCCTTCTTTCCGTATTGTTTTTAATGACAGAGGGGGGGGGGGCTGGCCGTGAAAGAAATTTGTTTGCCAACTCCCCTTTTTTTTAAGTGAGGAGACCACCCCTTTTCCCCTACCCACCCCCTTTAGTTGGCTGTAATAGGGTCAGAAGGACCAAAAGATGTATGTCACTTCCTTGCGGTGAACATTTTCCTAAATAAATAAAATTGGGACAAATTTTGGTGCAATTACTTATAATTACATAGCAATATGCGGTAAAGTATATCAGAAATAGAATAAAATCAAGAGAACGGGAAATAGTATCTAGTATCCTTTTTAGGAGATTAGCGTTGAAGTACTCCTTTGAACCCTCC
Source organism: Lytechinus variegatus (assembly GCF_018143015.1). Lineage (NCBI taxonomy): Eukaryota > Metazoa > Echinodermata > Echinoidea > Temnopleuroida > Toxopneustidae > Lytechinus > Lytechinus variegatus. The sequence continues at coordinate 8,999,182 of NC_054752.1, forward strand.
CCAACTCTTGCCGGCTGTAATATGGTCAGCATAGTCAGCAGAAGAAAAGGTTCACAAAAAGATAACAGTGAGATTATATTCTAGACATCAATAAACTTGCATTAGGGGAGGCGCATATGTAAAAAGTGAAAATAACATTATAAGGGCGATGAGATCATTCGCTTCTCTTTGTTGAGAAATGGGCGTCTTAGCAAAACGGTAGAACTTTAACTATTGTAAAAATTCATTGCAAAAGCCCTCTCCTTCTTCCTCTTCACTTTTCCCCTCTCCTTCTTTCCCCATTGTTTTTTATTAAAGGGGGGGGGGGGTGGCCGTGAAAGAAATTTGTTTGCCAACTCCCCTTTTTTTTAAGTGAGGAGACCACCCCTTTTCCCCTACCCACCCCCTTTAGTTGGCTGTAATAGGGTCAGAAGGACCAAAAGATGTATGTCACTTCCTTGCGGTGAACATTTTCCTAAATAAATAAAATTGGGACAAATTTGTGTGCAATTACTTATAATTACATAGCAATATGCGGTAAAGTATATCAGAAATAGAATAAAATCAAGAGAACGGGAAATAGTATCTAGTATCCTTTTTAGGAGATTAGCGTTGAAGTACTCCTTTGAACCCTCCCCAACTCTTGCCGGCTGTAATATGGTCAGCATAGTCAGCAGAAGAAAAGGTTCACAAAAAAGATAACAGTGAGATTATATTCTAGACATCAATAAACTTGCATTAGGGGGAGGTGCATATGTGAAAAGGGAAAATAACATTATAAGGGCGATGAGATCATTCGCTTCTCTTTGTTGAGAAATGGGCGTCTTAGCAAAACGGTAGAACTTTAACTATTGTAAAAATTCATTGCAAAAGCCCTCTCCTTCTTCCTCTTCACTTTTCCCCTTCTCCTTCTTTCCCCATTGTTTTTATTAAAGGAGGGGGGGGGGGGTGGCCGTGAAAGAAATTTGTTTGCCAACTCCCCCTTTTTTTAAGTGAGGAGACCACCCCTTTTCCCCTACCCACCCCCTTTAGTTGGCTGTAATAGGGTCAGAAGGACCAAAAGATGTATGTCTCTTCCTTGCGGTGAACATTTTCCTAAATGAATAAAATTGGGACAAATTTTGGTGCAATTACTTATAATTACATAGCAATATGCGGTAAAGTATATCAGAAATAGAATAAAATCAAGAGAACGGGAAATAGTATCTAGTATCCTTTTTAGGAGATTAGCGTTGAAGTACTCCTTTGAACCCTCCCCAACTCTTGCCGGCTGTAATATGGTCAGCATAGTCAGCAGAAGAAAAGGTTCACTAAAAAGATAACAGTGAGATTATATTCTAGACATCAATAAACTTGCATTAGGGGGAGGCGCATATGTAAAAAGGGAAAATAACATTATAAGGGCGATGAGATCATTCGCTTCTCTTTGTTGAGAAATGGGCGTCTTAGCAAAACGGTAGTAGACTTTAACTATTGTAAAAATTCATTGCAAAAGCCCTCTCTTCTTCCTTTTCACTTTTCCCCTTCTCCTTCTTTCCGTATTGTTTTTATTAAAGAGGGGGGGGGGGGGGGCTGGCCGTGAAAGAAATTTGTTTGCCAACTCCCCCTTTTTTTAAGTGAGGAGACCACCCCTTTTCCCCTACCCACCCCCTTTAGTTGGCTGTAATAGGGTCAGAAGGACCAAAAGATGTATGTCTCTTCCTTGCGGTGAACATTTTCCTAAATGAATAAAATTGGGACAAATTTTGGTGCAATTACTTATAATTACATAGCAATATGCGGTAAAGTATATCAGAAATAGAATAAAATCAAGAGAACGGGAAATAGTATCTAGTATCCTTTTTAGGAGATTAGCGTTGAAGTACTCCTTTGAACCCTCCCCAACTCTTGCCGGCTGTAATATGGTCAGCATAGTCAGCAGAAGAAAAGGTTCACAAAAAAAGATAAAAGTGAGATTATATTCTAGACATCAATAAACTTGCATTAGGGGGAGGCGCATATGTGAAAAGTGAAAATAACATTATAAGGGCGATGAGATCATTCGCTTCTCTTTGTTGAGAAATGGGCGTCTTAGCAAAACGGTAGAACTTTAACTATTGTAAAAATTCATTGCAAAAGCCCTCTCCTTCTTCCTCTTCACTTTTCCCCTTCTCCTTCTTTCCCCATTGTTTTTATTGAAGGAGGGGGGGGGGGGGGATGGCCGTGAAAGAAATTTGTTTGCCAACTCCCCCTTTTTTTTAAGTGAGGAGACCACCCCTTTTCCCCTACCCACCCCCTTTAGTTGGCTGTAATAGGGTCAGAAGGACCAAAAGATGTATGTCACTTACTTGCGGTGAACATTTTCCTAAATAAATAAAATTGGGACAAATTTTGGTGCAATTACTTATAATTACATAGCAATATGCGGTAAAGTATATCAGAAATAGAATAAAATCAAGAGAACGGGAAATAGTATCTAGTATCCTTTTTAGGAGATTAGCGTTGAAGTACTCCTTTGAACCCTCCCCAACTCTTGCCGGCTGTAATATGGTCAGCATAGTCAGCAGAAGAAAAGATTCACTAAAAAGATAACAGTGAGATTATATTCTAGACATCAATAAACTTGCATTAGGGGGAGGTGCATATGTGAAAAGTGAAAATAACATTATAAGGGCGATGAGATCATTCGCTTCTCTTTGTTGAGAAATGGGCGTCTTAGCAAAACGGTAGAACTTTAACTATTGTAAAAATTCATTGCAAAAGCCCTCTCCTTCTTCCTTTTCACTTTTCCCCTTCTCCTTCTTTCCGTATTGTTTTTAATGACAGAGGGGGGGGGGGGGCTGGCCGTGAAAGAAATTTGTTTGCCAACTCCCCCTTTTTTTAAGTGAGGAGACCACCCCTTTTCCCCTACCCACCCCCTTTAGTTGGCTGTAATAGGGTCAGAAGGACCAAAAGATGTATGTCTCTTCCTTGCGGTGAACATTTTCCTAAATAAATAAAATTGGGACAAATTTTGGTGCAATTACTTATAATTACATAGCAATATGCGGTAAAGTATATCAGAAATAGAATAAAATCAAGAGAACGGGAAATAGTATCTAGTATTCTTTTTAGGAGATTAGCGTCGAAGTACTCCTTTGAACCCTCCCCAACTCTTACCGGCTGTAATGTGGTCAGCATAGTCAGCAGAAGAAAAGGTTCACTAAAAAGATAACAGCGAGATTATATTCTAGACATCAATAAACTTGCATTAGGGGGGAGGCGCATATGTGAAAAGTGAAAATAACATTATAAGGGCGATAAGATCATTCGCTTCTCTTTGTTGAGAAATGGGCGTCTTAGCAAAACGGTAGAACTTTAACTATTGTAAAAATTCATTGCAAAAGCCCTCTTCTTCTTCCTCTTCACTTTTCCCCTTCTCCTTCTTTCCCCGTTGTTTTTAATAAAGGAGGGGGGATAGCTGTGAAGAAATTTGTTTGCCAACCCCCCTTTTTTTTTAAAGTGAGGAGACCACCCTTTTTCCCTACCCACCCCCTTTAGTTGGCTGTAATAGGGTCAGAAGGACCAAAAGAAGTATGTCACTTCCTTGCGGTGAACATTTTCCTAAATAAATAAAATTGGGACAAATTTTGGTGAAATTACTTATAATTACATAGCAACATGCGGTAAAGTATATCAGAAATAGAATAAAATCAAGAGAACGGGAAATAGTATCTAGTATTCTTCTTAGGAGATTAGCGTCGAAGTACTCCTTTGGACCCTCCCCAACTCTTGCCGGCTGTAATATGGTCAGCATAGTCAGCAGAAGAAAAGGTTCACAAAAAAGATAACTGTGAGATTATATTCCAGACATCAATAAACATGCATTAGGGAGAGGTGCATATGCGAAAAGTGAAAATAACATTATAAGGGTGATGAGATCATTCGCTTGTCTTTGTTGAGAAATGGGCGTCTTAGCAAAACGGTAGAACTTTAACTATTGTAAAAATTCATTGCAAAAGCCCTCTCCTTTTTCCTTTTCACTTTTCCCCTTCTCCTTCTTTCCGTATTGTTTTTAATGACAGAGGGGGGGGGGGGGCTGGCCGTGAAAGAAATTTTTTTGCCAACTCCCCCTTTTTTTTAAGTGAGGAGACCACCCCTTTTCCCCTACCCACCCCCTTTAGTTGGCTGTAATAGGGTCAGAAGGACCAAAAGATGTATGTCTCTTCCTTGCGGTGAACATTTTCCTAAATGAATAAAATTGGGACAAATTTTGGTGAAATTACTTATAATTACATAGCAATATGCGGTAAAGTATATCAGAAATAGAATAAAATCAAGAGAACGGGAAATAGTATCTAGTATCCTTTTTAGGAGATTAGCGTTGAAGTACTCCTTTGAACCCTCCCCAACTCTTGCCGGCTGTAATATGGTCAGCATAGTCAGCAGAAAAAAAGATTCACTAAAAAGATAACAGTGAGATTATATTCTAGACATCAATAAACTTGCATTAGGGGGAGGTGCATATGTGAAAAGTGAAAATAACATTATAAGGGCGATGAGATCATTCGCTTCTCTTTGTTGAGAAATGGGCGTCTTAGCAAAACGGTAGAACTTTAACTATTGTAAAAATTCATTGCAAAAGCCCTCTTCTTTTTCCTTTCCACTTTTCCCCTTCTTCTTTCCGTATTGTTTTTAAAGACAGAGGGGGGGGGGGGCTGGCCGTGAAAGAAATTTGTTTGCCAACTCCCCCTTTTTTTTAAGTGAGGAGACCACCCCTTTTCCCCTACCCACCCCCTTTAGTTGGCTGTAATAGGGTCAGAAGGACCAAAAGATGTATGTCACTTCCTTGCGGTGAACATTTTCCTAAATAAATAAAATTGGGACAAATTTTGGTGCAATTACTTATAATTACATAGCAATATGCGGTAAAGTATATCAGAAATAGAATAAAATCAAGAGAACGGGAAATAGTATCTAGTATTCTTCTTAGGAGATTAGCGTTGAAGTACTCCTTTGAACCCTCCCCAACTCTTGCCGGCTGTAATATGATCAGCATAGTCAGCAGAAGAAAAGGTTCACAAAAAAGACAACAGTGAGATTATATTCTAGACATCAATAAACTTGCATTAGGGGGAGGTGCATATGTGAAAAGTGAAAATAACATTATAAGGGCGATGAGATCATTCGCTTCTCTTTGTTGAGAAATGGGCGTCTTAGCAAAACGGTAGAACTTTAACTATTGTAAAAATTCATTGCAAAAGCCCTCTCCTTCTTCCTTTTCACTTTTCCCCTTCTCCTTCTTTCCGTATTGTTTTTAATGACAGAGGGGGGGGGGGCTGGCCGTGAAAGAAATTTTTTTGCCAACTCCCCCTTTTTTTAAGTGAGGAGACCACCCCTTTTCCCCTACCCACCCCCTTTAGTTGGCTGTAATAGGGTCAGAAGGACCAAAAGATGTATGTCACTTCCTTGCGGTGAACATTTTCCTAAATAAATAAAATTGGGACAAATTTTGGTGAAATTACTTATAACTACATAGCAACATGCGGTAAAGTATATCAGAAATAGAATAAAATCAAGAGAACGGGAAATAGTATCTAGTATTCTTCTTAGGAGATTAGCGTCGAAGTACTCCTTTGGACCCTCCCCAACTCTTGCCGGCTGTAATATGGTCAGCATAGTCAGCAGAAGAAAAGGTTCACAAAAAAGATAACTGTGAGATTATATTCTAGACATCAATAAACTTGCATTAGGGAGAGGTGCATATGCGAAAAGTGAAAATAACATAAGGGTGATGAGATCATTCGCTTCTCTTTGTTGAGAAATTGGCGTCTTAGCAAAACGGTAGAACTTTAACTATTGTAAAAATTCATTGCAAAAGCCCTCTCCTTCCTTTTCACTTTTCCCCTTCTCCTTCTTTCCGTATTGTTTTTAATGACAGAGGGGGGGGGGGGGCTGGCCGTGAAAGAAATTTTTTTGCCAACTCCCCCTTTTTTTTAAGTGAGGAGACCACCCCTTTTCCCCTACCCACCCCCTTTAGTTGGCTGTAATAGGGTCAGAAGGACCAAAAGATGTATGTCTCTTCCTTGCGGTGAACATTTTCCTAAATGAATAAAATTGGGACAAATTTTGGTGAAATTACTTATAATTACATAGCAATATGCGGTAAAGTATATCAGAAATAGAATAAAATCAAGAGAACGGGAAATAGTATCTAGTATCCTTTTTAGGAGATTAGCGTTGAAGTACTCCTTTGAACCCTCCCCAACTCTTGCCGGCTGTAATATGGTCAGCATAGTCAGCAGAAAAAAAGATTCACTAAAAAGATAACAGTGAGATTATATTCTAGACATCAATAAACTTGCATTAGGGGGAGGTGCATATGTGAAAAGTGAAAATAACATTATAAGGGCGATGAGATCATTCGCTTCTCTTTGTTGAGAAATGGGCGTCTTAGCAAAACGGTAGAACTTTAACTATTGTAAAAATTCATTGCAAAAGCCCTCTTCTTTTTCCTTTCCACTTTTCCCCTTCTTCTTTCCGTATTGTTTTTAAAGACAGAGGGGGGGGGGGGGGCTGGCCGTGAAAGAAATTTGTTTGCCAACTCCCCCTTTTTTTAAGTGAGGAGACCACCCCTTTTCCCCTACCCACCCCTTTAGTTGGCTGTAATAGGGTCAGAAGGACCAAAAGATGTATGTCACTTCCTTGCGGTGAACATTTTCCTAAATAAATAAATTGGGACAAATTTTGGTGCAATTACTTATAATTACATAGCAATATGCGGTAAAGTATATCAGAAATAGAATAAAATCAAGAGAACGGGAAATAGTATCTAGTATTCTTCTTAGGAGATTAGCGTTGAAGTACTCCTTTGAACCCTCCCCAACTCTTGCCGGCTGTAATATGATCAGCATAGTCAGCAGAAGAAAAGGTTCACAAAAAAGACAACAGTGAGATTATATTCTAGACATCAATAAACTTGCATTAGGGGGAGGTGCATATGTGAAAAGTGAAAATAACATTATAAGGGCGATGAGATCATTCGCTTCTCTTTGTTGAGAAATGGGCGTCTTAGCAAAACGGTAGAACTTTAACGATTGTAAGAATTCATTGCAAAAGCCCTCTCCTTCCTCTTCACTTTTCCCCTTCTCCTTCTTTCCGTATTGTTTTAATGAAGAGGGGGGGGGGGGGGGGGCTGGCCGTGAAAGAAATTTGTTTGCCAACTCCCCCTTTTTTTAAGTGAGGAGACCACCCCTTTTCCCCTACCCACCCCCTTTAGTTGGCTGTAATAGGGTCAGAAGGACCAAAAGATGTATGTCTCTTCCTTGCGGTGAACATTTTCCTAAATGAATAAAATTGGGACAAATTTTGGTGCAATTACTTATAATTACATAGCAATATGCGGTAAAGTATATCAGAAATAGAATAAAATCAAGAGAACGGGAAATAATATCTAGTATTCTTCTTAGGAGATTGGCGTCGAAGTACTCCTTTGAACCCTCCCCAACTCTTGCCGGCTGTAATATGGTCAGCATAGTCAGCAGAAGAAAAGGTTCACAAAAAAGATAACTGTGAGATTATATTCTAGACATCAATAAACTTGCATTAGGGAGAGGTGCATATGCGAAAAGTGAAAATAACATTATAAGGGCGATGAGATCATTTGCTTCTCTTTGTTGAGAAATGGGCGTCTTAGCAAAACGGTAGAACTTTAACTATTGTAAAAATTCATTGCAAAAGCCCTCTCCTTCTTCCTTTTCACTTTTCCCCTTCTCCTTCTTTCCGTATTGTTTTTAATGACAGAGGGGGGGGGGGGGCTGGCCGTGAAAGAAATTTTTTTGCCAACTCCCCTTTTTTTAAGTGAGGAGACCACCCCTTTTCCCCTACCCACCCCCTTTAGTTGGCTGTAATAGGGTCAGAAGGACCAAAAGATGTATGTCACTTCCTTGCGGTGAACATTTTCCTAAATAAATAAAATTGGGACAAATTTTGGTGAAATTACTTATAACTACATAGCAACATGCGGTAAAGTATATCAGAAATAGAATAAAATCAAGAGAACGGGAAATAGTATCTAGTATTCTTCTTAGGAGATTAGCGTCGAAGTACTCCTTTGGACCCTCCCCAACTCTTGCCGGCTGTAATATGGTCAGCATAGTCAGCAGAAGAAAAGGTTCACAAAAAAGATAACTGTGAGATTATATTCTAGACATCAATAAACTTGCATTAGGGAGAGGTGCATATGCGAAAAGTGAAAATAACATAAGGGTGATGAGATCATTCGCTTCTCTTTGTTGAGAAATTGGCGTCTTAGCAAAACGGTAGAACTTTAACTATTGTAAAAATTCATTGCAAAAGCCCTCTCCTTCCTTTTCACTTTTCCCCTTCTCCTTCTTTCCGTATTGTTTTTAATGACAGAGGGGGGGGGGGGGGGCTGGCCGTGAAAGAAATTTTTTTTGCCAACTCCCCCTTTTTTTTAAGTGAGGAGACCACCCCTTTTCCCCTACCCACCCCCTTTAGTTGGCTGTAATAGGGTCAGAAGGACCAAAAGATGTATGTCACTTCCTTGCGGTGAACATTTTCCTAAATAAATAAAATTGGGACAAATTTTTGTGCAATTAATTATAATTACATAGCAATATGCGGTAAAGTAGTTCAGAAATTGAATAAAATCAAGAGAACGGGAAATAGTATCTAGTATCCTTTTTAGGAGATTAGCGTCGAAGTACTCCTTTGAACCCTCCCCACCTTTTGCCGGCTGTAATACGGTCAGCATAGTCAGCAGAAGAAAAGGTTCACAAAAAAGATAACAGTGAGATTATATTCTAGACATCAATAAACTTGCATTAGGGGGAGGTGCATATGTGAAAAGTGAAAATAACATTATAAGGGCGATGAGATCATTCGCTTCTCTTTGTTGAGAAATGGGCGTCTTAGCAAAACGGTAGAACTTTAACTATTGTAAAAATTCTTTGCAAAAGCCCTCTCCTTCTTCCTCTTCACTTTTCCCCTTCTCCTTCTTTCCCCATTGTTTTTAATGAAGGAGGGGGGGATGGCCGTGAAAGAAATTTGTTTGCCAACTCCCCCCTTTTTTAAGTGAGGAGACCACCCCTTTTCCCCTATCCACCCCCATTAAGAGGCTGTAATAGGGTTAGAAGGACCAAAAGATGTATGTCACTTCTTGTGGTGAACATTTTCCTAAATAAATAAAATTGGGACAAATTTTGTAAAGTATATCAAAAATAGAATAAAATCAAGAGAACGGGAAATAGTCCGTGTATCTAGTATTCTTTTTAGGAGATTAGCGTCGAAGTACTCCTTTGAACACTTCCCAACTTTTGCCGGCTGTAATACGGTCAGCATAGTCAGTCATCTATTATTCTTTTTAGGAAAACAGCGTCGAAGCGATCGTGTAGCACTTTGATCATGTTCATCATTGTTCCCAATCATCCGAGAAGTGTTCTGCTTTTCTTTAATTTTAAATTACCTATTCTTCCTTTATGTTTCGTTTTTGTTCTCCTTTCTTCAGATCTGGTTATGGGTGTGGGAGAGGGGGCTTAAAAATGATTGCGTTCTCCCATTACTAGTAGTAGTAGTAGTTATCGCTGAGGACGCTTGAAATATGAAAAATAATCTTTTGTTCTGTTAAATGATTGTCCCGTTGACCATGCTGGCCCTATTATAGCCGTCTAAAGTAGGGGAGGGGGCAAAATAGTGGTCTTCTAACTAAACAAAAAAAAATGCAACGAAAGAAACAGAAACGGAGAACACATTTTTCAGTCCCCAACCCCACACCCATAACCAGATCTGAAGAAAGGAGAAAAAAAAAATAAAAAAAAAATAAGGAAACACATCTCGGATGATTGGGAACGTTTTTCACCAAATGGTAATCAGACCAAATGAATTGAACAAAATGATTATTAGATCAACTGGTTATTAGAGCAATTGATACTGGAACGAATGATATTGGACCAATTGGCTACTGGACCAACTGGCTATAGACCAAGTGACAAAAGACTGCGCCAGGACTCTATTGCACTCAAAATAGTAGCGAACAATCTTGTACCATGGGCTTATTCAATAATGGTAAACGTATCACACTTCTCCCTAGTGACTCTATTTTTATAGTAATGCACATATACACTTTCCTCAATTCTCCCGAATAACTTCTTAGGGTAAAATCTCCTTAGGGCGAAGTCAGATCGGGCTTGAAATGTCTATATCTTGATATTCACAACTATTTTTGTCTTAAGATTTGTGAAACAATTTTAATTGACTATCTTATCGATTTTATGGGAAATTCCATTTATTTACACGCTTCCCCTTACAATATGTTCACAATTGTTAAAATTCTCCGTAATGACCATTTCGTTTGCACTTCGCCCAAATGACGGATGTAACGTAATATATATATATATATATATATATATATATATATATATATATATATATATATATATAGTAACAAAATATGCTGAAGATAAATGGTAATGCTTTCAAAGCCAATATAGTTTTTATTTCCTCGAATTTTCGACGGACCTCCGTCTTCTTCAGGAGTAAATACAATGTATTGTATTTACTCCTGAAGAAGACGGAGGTCCGTCGAAAATTCGAGGAAATAAAAACTATATTGGCTTTGAAAGCATTACCATTTATCTTCAGCATATTTTGTTACTATAGTATTAGAGAAGCCAATACGTGAAACTTTAAGATATATATATATATATATATATATATGCTAAATTATTGAACTATGCTGTTTTTTACTGTGTTTTTTTTTTACATTGCATGTATCAATGTGTCTTTCTTTCATGCCTGTGTAAATTTTATTGTAAATTAACATATTTTCTTTATTACAATTCATGAACAACTTCAGCTTTGAGCTCTATGTTCATTTAATAGTCAATAAACCTAATTGCATGATCAAGGAAAAACAAGAGGGTGTGAGACCTATCAATTACGTGTAAAAGCAAACAACCTAGTAGGCTGAGCTGATGAAAAAAAGTTGCTTCACTCTCATTCTCGCACATGCATGTTTTTCTTGGTTATACATTTAACTTTAACGCTGGCCTGATATTACTGCTTTCCTATTGACACATTAAAATGACTACTTCAGGAAATTCCTTTAAAGGACAAGTCCACCCCAACAAAAAGTTGATTTGCATAAAAAGAGAAAAAATCCAACAAGCATAACACTGAAAATTTCATCAAAATCAGATGTAAAATAAGAAAGCTACAAGGCATTTAACATTTAATTAATTTTACAAAACAGTCAGGCTTAATGTACATCCGCGTCGGTATGCAAATGAGGTGATTGATGACATCATCCACTCACTATTTCTTTTGTTATTTATTGTATGAAATATGAGATATTACATTTACATATAATTTTCTCCTCATTGTCGAGTGAAACAACAAACAATTCCTCCCTGAACATGTGGAATTAGCATTGTTTTGTTCAGTCAAGTTGGTCCTTATTGTCAAATATGTAAAAAGAAAATATAAAAAACACTGTATATAATTCAAACAATAAAAAACCAAATAAAGTGAAAGACATCATCTGCATGTTACTGAATTGTGAAAAATAATAAGTGAAACTTTAAAATGTCATATGCTTTCTTATTTTACATCCAATTTCGATGAAGTTTATAGCATTATGCTAGTTTGATTTTTCTCTATAATTTATTCAAATCAACATTTTTCTGGGGTGGACTTTAAAACCTTTAAGAATCAAAAACTGATGTGAGTTCGTCCTATTTTAGGGACTAGGGTTAGGAAATGAGGCTAGCGCTTAGTCTGCTGGGCAAACCCTTTACCCGAGATAAGGGTCTGATTGTGCAGCCTACTCATGCCTTGAGTACTGAAGGCTCTCTTGCTCAGGGTCTGCTTCATCTTTGGAAGTTGGGCACAAATTTTGCTATGTATTGGAACAACAATTTTTGTATGTGCTAGTCTTTGCGTGGAGGCACACTTGTTGATCAAAGTTCCAATCAGGGTCTGTGCCTGCAGACTAGCTAATGTATGTTGATAATTTATCCAACAGCCCTGGTCACATCTCTTGGATGGGGGAATTAGACCCAGGAATTATAGCCTCGGCCTAGAATTCTGTCGAAGAGAACCCCAGTCATGAATAAATTACACATCCATGTGATCCACTACATTAGTGATCAGTCCCAGTCGTAAATGAGCAGTAAAAAGATTGATCTAAATCCCTCATACAGACACACACACACACACAGACATGGAGCAACATCATCACTCATTTTTTTTTACTTCTTGACTGACAGGCATGACAGGATATTGTCATGGTTTCATGGGGGGAGGGCCCTTGCCACTTGGTTTGGATTAGAAATTCATTTTTTGCTCCAATTTTTATTCTTCTTTAGTTTGGGCAGTCTGGGATGAGTAGGAACAATAAGGTGCTAATGCAGTTTTGCACCAGCCGACTTCGAGAGCATTACATCACCAGGAATTGTTCGCAAATGTCATAGCAAGTCTCTCGATCACATTTCAAGGTCAATATATGCCCACCAATTTTCTGAAAATATCTGAAACAGCTGTATTTTGGTTGGATCTAGGTCGAATTCTCATTCAGACATCGCATCCCTTCGCAATTGCCAATAGGCCGAGAGATCCACTTGGCTTCGGTCTTACTGTAGACCCTCTACTACTATACTAGTTTTGGAAATTTGATATGGAATTGGAATGGAGTTAGCCTAGTTTTAGCCTATCGTTGGTAACACTTATTACAAAATAAGTCTCCAATATGGGAGGGAGTCTCCCATATTGGCCGTGTGCCTATTACGTTACTGGTGGTGATGTGTGGTTGGCCTTAATAAAGTTATGATGGTGGGCCCCAAGTCTGTGCACCTAACAATTTGAATGAAGATTTAACATTAATTCCTTCTTATTTCACAAAATCTTTCAGTTAATAATAATGTTCCTTATTATTATCAAGAGCAAGTGCATACCCATATAAGGCCTGTTTTACAAACTTGCTCATTCTCCTGAGGACGACAAGAACACACTTGTCGAAACGTCAAGATTGGGTGGTCCTTTTCAGGACCAACATTTGCCCAAGAAAGATACATGGTGTACCGTGAAATCTACTACACACTGCATACCCAGTTGTTGTGTGTCCGCACGATCAATTTTAGAAAGTAATTTGGAAAAATTTACAAGCCAAGTTTGAGCAATTTTACAAAATGTTAGGAAATATTCAAGAACAGAATAGAAGATGACTACAAATATTGAATTCATATTGTTAGTGTAATCCAAAGACAAAAAAAGAAGTCTTCAAAAATACAAAATGTCCAGACACCCCACCCCCCATCCTACCTAATTTCTCATTAAAAAATGAAAGAAAATAGGTTTTTCTTGAAAAACCTCAGGCAGTCATTTTCAGACTGAAAAAAAAATGGTACCCCGTGTCTGCGCACTCATTCACTTTGCACACGATTCATGGATTTTGATGAGAAAGGCTGCATTTTGAGGCCGTCACATGAAATTCATAATTTTTTCACCATTTTGAGTCAGATTTTTTTATCTATATAACTCTATGTACCGTATTGCATGTGTAAAGTTTGTGCTCGTGAGTCGTGTGTATCAACAACAACGTGTGTATCTTCAATACTAGAATCCCACAGATACGCGTGTGCGCAGACGAGGGGACCGTGCAGACTTGGTCTGGGGGAACTTGCCATAATAAAAGGAAATTCTCTCGTCAAGTCGGCCGGTGCGAAAGTCTACTGCCTGGCACTGCAGCTGCAATTTTATTTATGGCAGTGTATACAGCCACACGCGTGTGTCTTTACCATCCAGCCACACGCGTGTGGTTATATCCAGTTACACCTATCTGTGGATACCGCCACACGCCGCCAGTAATAACAGTAAAACGCGTATGTAGGTCTGACCGTCTATATCACGATCAAAATAACCTCATTTCTTCATTAAATTCTTACATTCTAAACCACTCTGATTTCTTTAAATCGTTTCAATTTCATTCTCACCGTCTTCTTTCCTTGCTTTTCTTGTCTTGTTACAAAAGGCCGCCTGTTAAATAGCAAATTTCCACACTTTTTCTACTTGTGTCGATTCTCTACTGACTCTAGGCTATGTGCGCGTACGTACGAAACTCGGGATTCGTGCATGCTTAACGCTTGGTACAAACTGTGTATGTCTACTACTGCGCTGCGCTAACGCTGTATGGGTCTGCCACCGCGAAGGAAGCCAGAATCGACACAAGTAGAAAAAGAGAATTTGCTGTTAAACAGACGACCGTTTGTAACAAGACAAGAAAAGCAAGGAGAGAAGACAGTGAGAATGAAATTGAAACGATCTAAGGATATCAAAGGGGTTTAGAATGTAAGAATTTAATGAAGAAATGAGGTTATTTTGATCGTGATATAGACGGTCAGACCTACATACCGGTACGTGTTTTACTGTTATTACTGGCGGCGTGTGGCGGTATCCACAGATAGGTGTTCTGGATATAACCACACGCGTGTGGCTGGATGGTAAAGACACACGCGTGTGGCTGTATACACTGCCTTTATTTATTAACTTCTTACTTTTAATGCTAGGCCCTAACCATTAGGGTCTAGCACGGAACAATCAACAATAGTCTGGCATTATCGTGATATAGGAAACCACCGTTCACTTCATACAGCAGCGCTTTATTCAGTCACACGCACAGTTCCCTATTTCCAATTCCACCTCCATTCACTTTGTACACAAGTGTGCATACACAAATCTACGAGTGGTTCCCAAAACCACGATTTGGCCAATAGTCTACATGTAAAAAAGATTCACGTTCGATTTGAGTTCAATTTTGGGGTGCAAGAAATTCATTGCGCTGCACTGGACCCCCTTCATTCAACACGGGCTCGTGGTATTCCTATTGGATATGTGAGTAGAAGAATTGCGTGTGCCGATCATAATAACGGCTTCTTGGCCGAGTCTTAATTGTGTGGCGAGGACCTACCGTACTCTCATACATAAACACTCATCAAGATCATGCTAGCTTACCTAATGCAGAATTTACGCCAACGTATGATCTAGGCAACCACAGGATAGCAGAAACAATAATCAAAACACATTTAAACTTGGGAACGGTATATTTTCAGATCCATCTCGGCATCATCAACGAAAATCACAAATTGATGGTGTGATGCTGTGTTGGTCGAAATGACCAAAACTAGCTCTCAGTGGCTTAATTTCACGTACTATTGATATGAAATGTCACGTACTGATTCAATCAGTATACGGAAAGTACAACATATGGCTAAAAAGTACGAATTCAATATTTGGTGAGCCCTCTACGAGAAAAAAAAAACAGCCCGAAAAAAGGGCGTGATCAATCGAGATTTGTCCAATATTTTGTATTAATTCATATACCGGTATCTTTTTTTTTCCTTTTTGTTTTGAAATGAATAGACTTCTGACAAACCATCGATTTGAATCTAAAAATTACCGCTTTAGTCTGATCAAATGTCAGGTCACCGTGGACACCCAGCAAAAAAAAAAAGTGGGGGTGATGGCCGCCTTTGGGATCGACTTTGCAGGATTTCGTGGGGCGGGAATCACTACTATAATTATTTATTATTATTATTATTATTTGTTTGGCGTCACCTGTGCCTGGGAGGCGAAAAGCGAACTGAATCACTATGACCGCAGGTCTCTCCTCCCGATATAACTGATTGGGGGGAATGCAGGTGGACCACTACACCGGGGTTACCCCTACTCTTATACGAATAGTGCAGTGGGTTCTTAACGTGCAAAGGTGGTGACTTTCCTCTACACGGGGCCTCCATTTAACGTCCTATCCGAGGGATATGGGGTGCAGACTGTGAACATTCTGACCTATATTTAGGGGAATTTCAGCTTTGGACTGCATTTCTCTGAAAATCTGAGATCCGTTTCAAGGGCCGCGGAAGCAGGGGGGGGGCTCCAGCCCCACCCCCCCCCCCCCACACACACCTTTTTTCCAAAACCGTGTACTAAAGCGGAAAAATGACCATAAATTCTGATTGTGATTTTTTTGCATGGTCAGCCCCCCCCCCCCCCCCCCCCCCCCCCACTTTGAAAACCGTTCCGCTGCCCCTGCATTTCACATGAGTCGAATCTCAAGAAATGGGATTTAGGCCATATAGTTAAGGCACATAATATTTGGGGGGATATGCTCACTACCCAATTAAATTATTCTGTTAAAAAGGAGACGCAGAAAATGGGCTGCCATGTTTATAGATTTCTTTTTAAATATTGTCCCCCCCCCCTTTATTTCAAAACCCTTTTCGGGTCACGTTGGTCGCATATCACCCCCCCCCCCTCCCCCTTCCCCATCCTGGATTTGTAGCTCCTTGGCGAATATGTGGGTTAATGTTCGTGTTTGATTTGATTTGAATTAATGGATCAATTTTAAATGAAATGGTTTTTACATTAACAACAGCCTAGATGAAAAGTGGAAGTACCAAAATACTTAATTATTCTTTTCAAATGGTTCGCGCAAGAAAGAACGCAATTCTATTCTTATTTACAAAAAGATCGAGGGTGGGGCAAACAAAGAGCCATAGTTGTAACAGGAAAGTAGAGTTTAGCATCTGTCCTAAAATATGGGAACATAATATGCTGACCAAGTTCCCTTTACCCCTCCCCCCCCCCCCCTTGCCTGCTCCCATCGGCTCTTAGCCTCTGTATTTCCACCGGCCTGGGTATTGGAATGTTAAAATTTTCACATAGAGAAATTCGAATAGATTTATTTATGACATAACCATTCAATTTATTGTTTTAGAATCAGCCTTTGTTGTTTACCTGATGTTTTAAAAAAATATTTAATAGCTTGAAATATTCAAGAAACAAACTTTGACTTTGACTTTTTACCTCTCTAAAAAGGGAAAACAACAAACAGACGAATTTGAAGAAAAATCCTACTTGTAAAATAGTCTCACTATTTATCATTTTTAAAGGTAATTAAACGACATACAAGCTTGAAAAAAATATCCATTAACGTTGCATTTAATTCATAATCGTTATTATTATCATTATTGTTATTATTATCATTATTATCATTGTTATTATTATCATTATTATGTTATTATTACTATTATCATCATCAGCAGCAGTAGCTAGCAGCAGCATCATCCTCATCACCACCATCATTCAAATTCGAGTATTGTTTTAGAGAGAATCATGTAGCTTCAAGATTACGTTCCGAGCTTCAAGGAGAGACGATGTATATATCAAGTTGAAATTGAAATACAGTGTATAATTATCAGTTAGGGTCTTATAAATCCACCATCACATTGGAATATAATCTATAACGCCCGCTCTACCAGCATATTCTACTCATGAGAAGCGTGCATGGAGAAAAATACTACCAGCCTCATTTGATAAATCGGATACTCTATGAGTGGTTGACTATATCATTCCAATACTCACTCTCTGCTGTGGAATGTGGTGAACTTACTCGGAAGGATAATGAATGTGAACTTGCAAGGGAAAACCGCAGTCGTTGTGGGTAAGATAACTCTTTTCCTTTCACCCATGTATGCTTCAATTTAACTCGAGTTAAAAAAACCCGACAACATCAAAAAAGAAAACACATTTCGGCCATGTTATTTCAATTATTCAATATATCAAAATACACAAGAATATCTTTTATCGGCCAAAATGCTCAACACAGGGGCTCAACAAGATTAAACTAAAGAAAGAATTTTATACCTGAATATTTGAATCTAGGGAAGGATAATATTATAGGTAGGCTTACACCCTTTGTAGTGAATGATGTTTTTAATTACATTATATCAATGGAATATACATGCATTTGTTTCATAAAATCATGTTTTTGGAATACGGTGTGAAATTCTTAATAAAGTAACGATAGCAATATTTAGCTAGCTTTTGTTATTTATAATGCGTTATTTATAAGACATATCTGTCTTCTTATATGATCAACTTGATCAATCAAAGCGGAAATAAATGAAATGGTCTCAAAATAACTTGGCCTATTAAAAAATGTCTGGCATAACTACTTCAGAAGATTTACCGTACACGAAAAGCCATTCCAATCTAAAGAAATATAGGCCTGCAATACATACAAACTACTCTTTGGTATGAAAGAAAAAAAAGTTGGCAAGAGTAGAAGAATAAGTCAATCAGTGTTTCATGCCAAGTGCACTTTTGGGCAAAACCTTTGCGCGAATAAAGTAAAGTCTAAACTTTCATGACAGGGAATTGGTTTGACAATGTATGATTTATGTTTTCTAAAGAATCTACCGTTAATCACACTAAATATGTTTTCAATGACAAGGTTTCCAAATCAAAAAGTCATTTGGAATTTGTAATTTCTTTTAATATCACAACCTGACTCGATCAAAAATTTTAAATAGTTCACAGTATACGAAACCTTTTTTTATAATGACACTACTGCTCTACTACTACTACTACTACTACTACTACTACTACTAGTACTACTACTACTACTACTACTACTACTACTACTACTACTACTACTACTACTACTACTACTACTACTACTACTACTACTACTACTACTACTACTACTACTACTACTACTACTACTACTACTACTACTACAACTACTACTACTACTGCTACTACTACTACTACTGCTACTACTACTACTACTACTACTATTACTACTACTACCACAACTACTACTACTACCACTACTACTACTACTACTACTACTACTACTACTACTACTACTACTACTACTACTACTACTACTACTACTGCTACTGCCACTACTACTTCTACTACACTCTAAATTACAGGGATTGGAAATAAGTCTAGATGGACTGTAGTTAGGGACCAATCGATTTCTGGATTTAGCTTTAATCCTAAAGACTTAAATCTCAAATGATTTAAATTTAGATCTTTCGAGATTTAAAAATGAATCTTAAGGATTCAAACTAAATCCGGAATTCGATTGGTCCCTAACTACAGTCCATGTGGACTTATTTTAAATCCCTGTAATTTAGAGTGTACTTCTATTACTATACTACTACTACTACTACTGAAAATAATAGAGCAAAATTAACCGACCAAAATGCTGAAATTTTCACAAAAATCTGAAAACAAAAACGAAGTTATTGAATTCTTAAGTTTAGCAATGCAAATCTTTAAAGTCATTACCCTGTTAGGATTTTCTGTCCAATTTTGATCAAATTTTCAGTGTTTTGTTTGTCTGATTTTACTTTATCTGTTCAAACTATATTATTTTCAGCCTAGAGGATCCCTTTAAGAAATTAAGAAATATAGGCGATGAAAGGAAAGTTATGACGTTGCTTCCACGGGCACGGAATACCCTTACCAATATCACTTTATTCATTCTTGACAAGTCAATCGTTCATGGAAATCAATTCTGGTCATTTCAGGCGTAGAGGGCGGCCTAGGTAAAGCGGTGGCCGTTCACTTTGCTTCACATGGATGTTCAGTGGCTGTTCTTGGGAAGAACCAGGAAAAGCTTGATGAAATTACCCGGGAATGTATCAGACATGGACTTGATTCTAAACAGGTTTGATGTACATTCTTTGGCTTTGGAGTCCTTAAAATGATAAATATATAGGCCTAACTAAAGAAAATAAAACAGAAATGGAAAAAAAAAAACATCAAGGCCTTTAGAGGAATTGGTGTAATTAGTCAGAGTTGTTGGTGCGAAAGTACATAAGTGCTCGTTGACTTCACAATAAAACTGACAGAGAAATGGGCATGGTGATTGAAATATGGTAAAATAAAAACTTGCTGAGAGCAAGGGTGTTTTTTAAATAATTTAACCATAGAATATCATAACAGAATATCTTTAAGTCAAATTCGGATTAAAAATAAATGGAAAATACCCCCTTGCATGGTGATGGATCAAACAAAGATAAGCCTATTATTTTGAAATAGGTTTGGATACAATCTAAGACATGAAATGGGTTGAAGGGGTTAATCACCTTTGAGTAAGGGTGGAAAAGTTTTTACTCCTCTTTTCCCACCCTTTCTGCCTTTTGTGTTTTAAGAGGCCTACTGTAAAATAATTGGAAGTTTACATTAATTTTGAAAGGTAGAGCATTTCTGAATCAATTTTGTCACAGGTCTTGGCAGTCGAGTGTTATCTACAAGTAGAATCTGATGTTGAGAATGCACTTTCTCAGATTTCGGACAAATTGGGACCAATGCACATACTGGTAAGTTTACTTTTGTTTGGTAGAGAAGTAACGAACTAGGCCTCAATAGACTTTAACTTGAAGTTTCGGAATGCAAGCTTACCCGATTTATTACTGTCCAACATGAGTCATTCCATATTGCCATGGTTGCCCCAAATGGCCAAATCTTTCACAGAACTTCATAAATAGTTATTAATGTTGAAAAATAAATAACTATCATTTAATTGAATTTATCTATACATGATAGAATATGGTCAGTTGACCTTTTTTTTTTATCATAAACTTCTGATGCCACAAATTTAAAAAGAATTATGGTAAAATAAAAGACGAGAAAAGATACAAAAATAGCCGAAATTGTCTTCGTTTGTACGACTCAACACTGTCTTGTTACACCAGGTGAACTGTGCAGTTGAAATATCTTATGGACGATTATCCGAGTTGGCGCCCTCTGCGGTCATTGATGCGATGCAAGTCAATACCATGACCACTGCCATGGCAACGAAAGCAGCAGTATCATACTTGGAGAAAACGGAGGGTAAACAAATTATATTGCTGTATGATCTAAATAGATGTGCACTGCTCACGATTTGTTATAATCATTAATTGTGATTCGCTGTGATCCTTGTTACCATCTTGAAAAAAAAAGAATACCGATCCCACCAATCACTATTATCAGAATATCACGATTAGAACACATCATTGGAAAATCTTAATCATCATCATCATCATCGTCGTCGTCGTCATCATCATCATCATCATCATCATCGTCGTCGTCGTCATCATCATCATCATCATCATCATCATCATCAACATTCTCATCGTCATCATCCTCATCATCACCACCACTACCATCATCATCATCGTCGTCGTCGTCGTCATCATCATCATCATCAAGATTATTCTCATCATCATCATCCTCATCATCACCACCACTACCATCATCATCATCATCGTCGTCGTCATCATCATCATCAACATCATTCTCATCATCATCATCATCATCCTCATCATCACCACCACTACCATCATAATCATTATCACCATCACAATCATGATCATTACAACCACCCCCATCACCATCACCATCACCACCACCACCTCCGCCGCCGCCACTATCACTGTCGACGTCATCATAAATGAGAAAATAATATTGAATATAATAAATAACCAATTGCAATGTATATTCAGGTAGATAATTATGAATTCGTGGAGACTGAATATAGCACGAGTTCATAAACATGTATGTAATTTGGACATTTTCAACTTCAGTATCCGTAATCACCTAATATATAATGCGTGGACTTCCTGCTTGAATTTTCCAACTCTTTTGTCCAACCGAACCCATTATCATTATTGTTTTCAATACAGGAGTGGTCATCAATATTTCATGCAGTTGTGCACATCGCACGGTAAGTGAAACAGCTTCTTGTACACGAGGGAGAAGGCAGGCCAGAAAGAATGAGAGAGGGAGAGAGAGAGAGGGGGGGGGGTAAAAGTGACAGAGCGTGAGAGGGACAAGTGTGAGAGTGAGAGCAAGGGAGGGGGAGGGGATAGGATGAATACTTATTTTTGGATCGTTTGATTTAGATATTTTGTTGGTAGCACAATTTATTTTGCAAAAGAAGACATTTCCCCATGTCTATTTCCCATTAAAACATCAATTATTCACCTGACCAAAACATAAGGGGGCTACACTTTTTATTCGGGGGGGGGGGCGACTTGCTTGTACAAGTTGGATAGATTTACGTCATGATTATCAGCACTCACTAATTGATTCCTATAACACAGTCACCGAGTCTCGTAGCCTTTGGCATGGCCATGTCTTCAATAAACTACTTTACACAGTCAACAGCTCTAGGTAAGTATTCAAATTTAAAACAGGATTCTAAAGTTTGTAGCAGTGTTTTAAAGAATGCAGGTCAAAATGTGGCAATCAATTGATGACCTGTTTCTTTCCTATTACGGAGAGAAGCGGGAGGGGTGGATTTGTAAGAACGTTGTCCTTTGATAAAAAATTACAAATTTGATAAACCCTGATGCTGTGAAGAACAAAAAAGGGCAGGAACATATTTTAATATGAATCAATTAAATTTTGTTCATAATCCATAAAAAATAACAAAGATCGATTTCCTTTTTGTCAGGTCACCTAAGCTTCTATAAATTTATAGATTGCTATTTTTAATCAAATTTTAACTGGTTTTAACTATGAATTTGATATAAAATTTGGCAATTTATTTCACAAGTACCCTTTTATAAAAAGATAATTTTCATTTACTGTTAATATAGATCATAAAGATGTATGGAGTTCTATTGAATTTATAATTTTGTATACGCGTATAGGAAATGTATATAGCAAGTAAAGAAAAAAACTTCTTAAAAATCAAAACTTTCTTGTCCTTTAATCGATGGATTTCACCGAACCTTAATTCATTTTAGTAGTTCCGCGTTCTCTTATTTTCCGATTTATTCAAATCCATCATGACGTCAGAATGGATCCCCCTTTATGTACATCCTACTTTTTTTTAACTTATAGAACTTGCTCCGAAGGGAGTACGTATCAATGCTGTAAGGTAAGTGATATTCTATTTTAAAAAATGTAGATGGAAATAGAATGATGAAGAAAGATAGTATATTTACGATAAAAATGTACAGAAGGGGGGGGGGCAGAACATTGAGAGAGAGAGAGCGATGGGGGAGGGGCAGGAGGAAGGGAGTGATGGAGAGGCTGAATGGTTGTAGCGGAAATCTAATATCAGATGAGAACTTTTCGTAATTATAAATAATATAGTATGTACATAACGTTCTCTTAATAAGCTATAAAAACCTCTTGATTCTTTATAAAGTGTAGCTTGGCATGCATAGTAGTAGTAGTAGTTCATTCTTCATTAAAAAAATGTCAGCCGACGGCCGGCCTAAGAAGGCCTATGAGTGATGATATAAAAAAAATTACATATAAAAATCACATACAATTACAACAAAAGTAAATTAGGTATACACAAAGTAAACCTAACAATAGCAGATTAATGTATACGATAAAAAAGTCACATTAAAACGAGTAAACTCACCAATGAACGTAATATTTTGGCTGCAGTGCATTTTCTTTAAGAAATAATTTTTGTTACATATTTTTTTTCTTTTTACAGTCCGTCATTTAATGTTTTTGAGAGTCTTTTGGAGCCTCCACCAACTGAGGTAAGAGCTACCGTCTTGTCAATCTGCTCTTATGACAAATATATATATATATATATAGGCTGATATAGGCAGAATAATAATTATTTTTTAAACAAAAACCTACGAATCTTGGTGATTTTTTTATCATTATACGGTATTAGTGACGAAACACACATCAATGAATGAAACGACCACAATTGATTCTCTTTTTTTCTTTAGAAATTTAATCATTCATTTTATTTCTCAACTCTTCTATCTAAGTTCTATTTCAGTAATTTCAAACACATCTATTTCTCAAGGAAACGGGGGGGGGGGGGGGTGTGGGGTAGCACAAATACAAAAATATAATTTACACCCAATATTCAAATATTCGTCCCAAAGTGAAAACATAGTATTTTTCATAGTCCCAAAGCAATACAGGCTAACTTTTGATCTGTCAATTGCCATGGCAAAACGTGTCATATAATGTAAATTTTACAGAAATCTCTAAAGACATGATCTAGCATCATGGGTTTATCATCTTCGATAATTGGAATTGCCATTTCATTGGCAATGAAGCACGAAATAAGCAGTAAAAACGCCGTTTAATTTTTTTTATACAACATTGTTTACTATTACCTCGGTCACATTTACTCTTCGGTGGCCGTACGGCGATTCGAAAACAGCCGTTTTAACATTGTTTTTGTAATAGCTATATATAGGTGGTTTGAATAAAAATGAATAAAACGGCTGTTTTCGACTCGCCGTACGGGGCAGTAGGGCAAATGTAACTGAGGTATATATGAATTTTACAGTAGTTATTTAATCAGTTTAAACAAGGGTATGAGTGTGTGAGTGTTTAAAATATTAAACAACATGATTTTAAATACTCAGTCCTCAATAATTCTAAGCACCGTTCTTAAACTGTTAAATAACTATTGTGAGATTTAACAGCATTGCAGACACGGGGGGGGGGGGGGCATTTTCAGCCCGTGCGCCACTTATGATATTCGAATATTCGAACGATTTGAATACAGTATCCACAACTATTCGAATACATGTTATATGACTATTCGAGGATTATGCCTTATCGATTCTGTTTACCGTTCATTTCAACAGATATACGAAGAACCGCGGCAGGCACCACTCAATCAACCTCCCCCTACCGTTGATGACGTGCTGAAAACCATCAGCTTTCTCGTATCTGACGAGAGTCGATTCATAACAGGCGAGATTATCTGTGTGGATAATGGTCTTCATACCGCCAAGGTGCCAATTTAGAGATGGTCAATTCAAGGCTGAATTTAAGTTCAATGCTGATATCACGCTAAATCATATTAAGAAGCATTAACACCATCAACAAAATATGTTAAAATGCTATAGGCACGGTAGCACAAGTTCCATGTTTTGTTGGATCAGCGCAGAAACAAATTAAATAGCATTTCCATTTTTACTAATTTGGAAAGATGTCAATCAGATAAGGAGAAGAAATGAAATACAAACTGATATTTTTTTTGTCATGAATATATTAGTCAGGTTCCATGGAATTTGCTCCAATGGAAAATTTACACGTAAGGCCAAACAATAAACATAAAATCTAACCTTCAAAATTAAATAAAGCTTATAATCCTTATCTTTACATTATTCTGAACAAAAAAAAAACTTACAATCTTATCAAACTATAACACTGTGCACTGCAAAAACTCCGGTGTTGATTTAACACCAGCCCGGAATCTATCACAGAAGTGTAAAACAACACCAGTTTTGGGATTAGTCTAACACCAGATAGGTGTTTATTCAACACCAATTACTATCGGTTCTTTAGTAATGTATCGGTTAGCATCGGTTTGATTCAAAACTGGTATTGTTTCAATACTTCTCTGGTGTGGACATATATAGATTCGGGGCTGGTGTTAAATCAACACCGGAGTTTTTGCTGTGTGACATCTGAGATATAAAGACCGGAGCAAACGTCCCAGGAGCAAGTATCGTGTCACCATTTGCCCTGGCAACAGTTCATAGAAATATTATCATGTTATTGTACGACTGGACTTAAACCCGAGTTAACTTATGACAAGACCTACCGATATGTAATATAACAGAATGACATATAAAATGGAAATATAGTTGAATATCCACTGTGGAAACCGCCTCTGTAAATGATTGATGAATAGAGAATTTTGAAATAACTTTAATAAAAGTTTTGAAATTCGCCAGTTGGGGCACATTAACATCATCTTAAATATTTCATTGCATTATTTGATAGATTAAAAGTATATTCTTCGTTCATTTGCACATACAAATATTGCACTAAGACATAATAGATCATTACCATAATATGCACTTTGAAGAATATAAGATATTAAACTAGTTTTAAAGATCATCAACTATAAATTTCTGATGTAACATTGTAAATCTGTCGCTTGCAAATAATATACTAATATTTCAGATCAGAATTCGGGAAGAGAATATTCTCAAGAACACAATGAACCGCTATATTTGGTTACATTTTATGTTGAATTTTAGAATAAAATCACTTAAAAAATACAATGTATAGCCTCTTTACTTTCATTTTTTTTTTTGAAAAAAGAATCGTTTCTGAAAACAAGGGTTTTTAACGTTTTAATCTTGTTTCAAACTTTGAGTCACCATGCACAAGCCAAGCAGTAGTGCATGCATAAATCATTATCAATATCATTGTTATAATATTATAACTATCATGACTATTTATGAAGAAGCAATTTGAAAAGGATGGCGGAGGCGTACATGCTTTTCATTACAAGGTATATTATCATGTTTCTTATCAACTAAGAGAAAATTTAGAATTATTAAATGGTGTTGAATTCAATTGAACAATTTTTTGTTAAGTTGACAATTATAGAACCCACCTTTCATAGTTCATACTCACTATCGCTCTGATAAAAGCGAAAAAAATTGCAATGATCCCATTACAAAAAGTTCAGTGATTGATCTTATGCCTACAATGATTTTTTACGATTTATTGCATGTTTGGTCAATGCAAGCAGTCCCATTATCAATCATTATTACTATGTTTATTACTTTTATTAAAGGGGAATGAAACCTTTAGAACAAGTAGGCTTGTGTCGAAACAGAAAAATCAAAGAATAAGAACAAAGAAATTTTGAGAAAAATCGGACAAACATTGAGAAATTTATGGCATTTGAATATTGCAATCACTAATGCTATGGAGATCCTCCCATTGGCAATGATGTGTGATGTCATATGTGAACAACTTTCCCTTTGATGGACTATGAAATATCCTCAAAATGTCTCTTGTTTGCTTTTTCTGATGGTGAAACAAACTCTTTATCTATGATGTATTCTTTAAAAACTGTATTACATGCCCTCCTTTAGAAAGAACACGTTATCTACTGATAGATGTGATAAAAGAGGCACTTTATTTTAAAGTGAAATATATACTAAAGTAAATGGGGAGAGTTGTTCACAAGTGACATCACACATCTTTGTCGCATTGCCAATTTTAGGATCTCCATAGCATTAGAGATCGCAATATTCAAATGTTCATAACTTTCTCATTATTTGTCCGATTTTCTCAACTTTCGTTGATCTGTTTCTTTGATTTTTCTGTTTTCACACAAGCTATCTTGTTCTTCTCCTTTAATTATTATCATTATTATGTATCTATTTTCATTTGGGGCATAGTTATTGGGCCTAGTTCTTCGCTTGATGCACCAATTTTTTATTATTTTTTTTTAGCTGTTAACCCCATAATTTTGGGTTGTATGGTGGAGGCATTTCCCAACGCTGGTTGGGATTTGAATCTAAGCAAGGAGCCATCTCCAGACTCGTGGTACCCTTATTATCGGTTGAAGCTATACTAAGACATTTTCCATGAAGACCGTGGGATATTTGTTTCGTCTGTTGGTCAAAGAAAAATGAAGAGAGAAATAAAATAGGACCAACTTATGATGACGATAGAAATTATGGTGATCATGTGATGATGATTATGGTTGTTGGTGATGATGGTGCTAATGATGATGATGTGATGGCATACGATGATGATGATGATGATGGTGATGAGATGATGATTTCGATGATGGTGGTGATTATGGTGGTGGAGGTGATGGTGGTGATTATGGTGGTGGAGGTGATGGTGGTAGTGGTGGTGTTGGCGTTATAATGATAATGTGGTGGTATTAGAATAATAAAAACGATCAGAAAACAACAAAACAGAAATAATAAGGATAACAACGAAATTAGTTATATTATCACAATAAATATGATGAATGTGTATGTTGTTCACTTTTCCATACGTGGTTGAAAATAAATAAATCATATACAAATCTAATTCTGTAGATTTTTTTTATAGATTCATGTCATTAATTTTTCAATGTTCAACATGCAGGTCAATGATCAAATACAAACTTGGTAAGAGTAAAATATCAACTACCAACAAAATCAAATTAGACGATAAACGTTTGGAGTAATAACACATGTATGGGCTATCAAGTGAACTTGAGAAACAAAACAGAGACATAAAAGGGGCAGCATTGTTAAACTCCATTATAAAAGCGAGCATATGGCTTGAATGGGACTACCTTCTTTGCTTTATAAGAAATATGTATGAATAAATACATAAAAGAATTGAATAAGTACATAAATATATGTATGTATGCCCTACATACATGTATTTATGAATGAATAAAAAAGAATGGATTAATAAATTAAATTAAAAAAACTTAATTAATAATAAATAAATAAATAGATGAATATGTGTTCATAAATAAATCAGAAAATATATAAATAAATGAGTCAATGTGAACCTGAATGTATGAATAAATCAATAAAATATACATATATTAAATCAATGAAATATGAATGGATGAATAAAGAGATAGATAACGATCCAATCGATCAATAGATAGATAGATAGAAAGATAGATAGATAGAAAGATAGATAGATAGATAGGTAGGTAGGTAGATAGATAGATTGATAGATGGATGAATAGATGGATGGAAGGATAGATAGATATATAGATAAAATAAACTATGAATGAATAAATGAATAGATAGTTATTTATAAATAAATGAATGAATAAATAAAGAGAAAATACATAATTATTTAATACAATGCAAAATGGAAATAAATATAACATTAAATATATTAAAAATAAGAAAAATGCAGACAACTTACCGAATTGTTCCAGTTCCATAATTGATTACCCTGCCCTCTATGACATCCATATAAAGCTAATTCACCCTGTCCCGTAAAGTCGAGGCACTGTACATCTTGTCTTATCTCATTCAGCTTTGTGTACTCCCATAGCTGCGACAGAAGTGAACATATTGTTAAAATCCACTTTCATATTTTGAAATGAATAACTCACAAAAGACATGGACTGAATTACAGATAGACATGCAGAAATAACGATTACATTTGAAAATTAGAATGGTAGTAGTGATTATTATGACTGCATTTATTACCATACACGCACCCCCCCAAAAAAAAAAACGACAGCAGCATCTACAGCAGCAGTGGCAGAAACAACAACTACTACTACTTCTACTACCTCTACTACTACTACTACTACTACTACTACTACTACTACTACTACTACTACTACTACTACTACTACTACTTCTACTACTAATACTACTACTACTACTACTACTACTACTACTACTACTACTACTACTACTACTACTACTACTACTACTACTACTACTACTACTACTTCTACTACTAATACTACCACTATCACTTCCACTACCACTACCACTACTACTACTACTACTACTACTACTACTACTACTACTACTACTACTACTACTACTACCACTATCACTACTGCTACGACTACTACTACTATTACTAATTGGTACTTACTATACTACTAATACTACTACTACTACTACTACTACTACTACAACTACTACTTCTATTACTACTACTAATACTACTAATACTACTACCACTACAACAACAAAAACTACTACTACTACTACAACTACTATTACTATTACTAATTGGTACTTACTATACTACTACTACTTCTACTACTACTACTACTACTACTACTATTATATGCCTTCCACAACAAATGCAATAATAAACCACTACTATTAATACTACTGATGATAATACTAGAATTGAAAACATTTTTTTTAGGTTAAAATGATGATGAAAATGACAATGATCAATATAATGCAAAAAAAAATTGATTCAAATGAGTATAAAAACGGTTACCGAGTTCACATTGAGGTATAAAAACAAAACACTTCTATACCTATTATGGTGATCTCAAAAGGGCTTTCTTTGAATGGTGATGACGATGGTTATGATAATGATGATAACAACTATGACGATTGTGATAATTTCATGACGTATAATCGTGATAGTAATAACAATGATACTAACAGTAATAAACGGTGATGATAAAGATGACAATGATAAAAATTACATTATCTATTAAAAGAAAGTGGTAAAGGAATTTTGCTACCTACTCGCATTTGATTAATTTGTCCACATGGTTTTCCTACGACTTTCTTATCCTGTTGGCTTTTAAGACAAACTTTATGGTCAGGATTCCGAATCTGTAAATATGGAAAAAAAAATAGCATAAGACTGGAGATTATATGCAATGCGTGATGGACTGACAAGTTAAATACGCCATTTCTAAAACTTGCACAAAACCTTACAAAAAAATTGTTATCGTCAAGAACAATATCAATAGATTCATGAAGTTTCTGATTGCAAACTGAGCAAGAGAAGAAAAATGAATTGAATCATTTTCGGTAGGATACAAGAAAAACCTCAAACTGAAGAATAAGATAAGTGACAGCCAAGTTGTTAAGTCAGCCCTGTTTTTTTTTTCATTTGAAAAGGACATTGCAAGGAAATATTGCAATTCCATAATACATTACTAAAGAACCGTGACGTCGGACAATGTATCTTAAGTTCAATATAAATTACATCTTTATAATCTGTTATTTCCATCGAATTTCAATGACAATCTAATTTGCTTGATTTCCTCTTTTCTACATGCAATCTATATCAATTTCAAGTTAGACTACTGCTTTATGAAACAGTCACATCACCAAAACTTTCGAATGCGGGCAGATCTTCCGTCGGTATCGTTGGTGTGACTGTATAGCATTCAAAACGATCTGCAATTTCTTTGGGGTGGGGGGGGGGGGCAAGTACTTACAAAACCAAATATACTGCCCTCTCTCGGCCACGGTGACTCGGGGAAGACATTGTCCAGGTACCATTGAAACGATTTGCATTCCAATTTCTTGCGGAGACCGATCTGCTCCCGAATGTCCCCAGCGTCCACGCTCGCAACGCCTGGATTCAGCTTGTAAAAAAGGGGCCTTGCTCCGTCTAGCCAGACTTCCACGATGCGCTTGGTGTTGCGATTTAAATGACCCGAGGCGTGGGTGTAGGGGGCGAACTTCCGGAAGATATGACCCACGTGTGAACAGGACATGGTGTATAACGACCCACCGCACATCCACGTCTGTGGTTACACAACAATAAAATGATGAGATTAGTTCAGTGTATAAAGGCATAACCCCACGACACCAAAATGATTTATAAAAGACGGAGAGAACTCTAACAGCGCCCCCTTCCCTGTGAAGATATAATGAACGCAATCTAAAGTAGTAAAATGACTATAATACAGGTAGGCGCGAAGACAGGATGAATGTTTTATTACAATCCTTTTTTTAATGCAAAAACTAGAATTTTCATTTAATGCCAATAATATGCATACTTTGCCCTGCCCCCCCCAAAAAAAGTTTAATTCAATGTCCATCTAAAAGGTATACTCTTCAAATCTGATTGGGCGAACATTATTAGAGTGTAAATTTGCATAAGTAATTTACCCCTCCCCCGTGTCCTCAAAAATAAAAAAAACCACATCTTTGATCGAGGAATAATCTGCATTATGTTGAACTGAAATAACGATCCTAGTTCGTGCATAATCAGTATTTATCACGTCCCGGTGGTATGTCGGTAGGTCTATTTACGTCGTATAGGACTCTGCACAACTGGGGTGGGGTGGGTGGGTAGGGGGCGTCAGTCCACATTTCTTCAGTACTAATATCAAATCTTATGTCTTGTTGTTTTACCATCATTACCATCTTCATCATCTTCTTCTTCATCATCATCCTCATCTCGTATGCACGTGAGCAAGGCACTTAATCTGTAATGCTCTTTTATCCTGCTTTCAAATAAATAGGAATGCTATATGCATTATTGGTAACTAGGTATGCACTTGTTAAAAAAATGTACAAAAACATAGCCAATACCAACCTATTTTGATTAATGTATGGTTAGCCGTCCAGCTACACTTCCAAAACGGTTCTATAGTCACACAGTGATTGCAGTCTGTTCATATCTAACTTAGATTGGGTATTTTTCTTGCATCCAGAGAAAAGAGGAAATCCTCCCCCAAACATCTTATCTTATGACTTATTGTTTTAACCTTCAGCCTTACCATCTTGATCATCATCATCATCATTATCATCATCATCATCATCATCATCATCATCATCATCATCACCATCATCATCACCATCATCATCATCATCACCATCATCATCATAATTGTTATTATTTTCATCATTGTTATTATTATTATCATCATCATCATTTTATTATGATCATTATTCTCATCATCATCATCATCATCATCACCATCATCATCACCATCATCACCATCATCATCATCATCATCACCATCATCATCATCACCATCATCATCATCATCATTATCACCATCATCATCATCACAATTGTTATTATTATCATCATTGTTATTATCATTATCACCATCATCATTTTTATCATGATCATTATTCTCATCATTTTCGCTATTATCATTACGCTAATCATCATTATCATCATCATGATCATTATCATTATTACTGCTACAATTATTATTCCTCTGACCAGGATCAAATCCAATTATTTCCTTGAGTTACCTTGCTCGAACACAAAGCACCAAGTAAATTCAAGTGCAACTAAAAACTTTATTTTACTTTATTATTATTAATATTATCAACATTATTCATATTATTATCATCATTATTTCATTCGGGGAAATACACAACATACAATACAAAACAAACAAACAAACGCTTTACATTTTCATTATGTATAGTTGCAATTAAGTAACACTAATTATATATGCTACCTACATTGTCATTGATCGGTTTTGAGATTTAAGAACGGCAGCGAGCGGAGGACAAGAACCTCAAAAGATCATTCTTGCCTTGCCAACACTCACAAATGAATTCATCAACTAGAGTATAAGGCCCATATTCTGATAGCAGGTTAACTTAAACTCAGGTTTAAAGTTGTGGTGTAAGTATGGATAGCCAATTGTTACATAAATCACTAACAGTATAGATATATCATACTTCAGCTCATTTGGCTCTCAAATCATTCATAATTGTCTAGGAAGTATAAATAGATGATTGTCTTCACCATCGATAAATCAGGAAAGAGCACAGTAAACATAAGAAACATACAACTTCATAAAAAAATTGATACTTTTGGCTTCCCATACATAAACAACAACTTTAAACCTGAGTTTAAGTTAAACCTGACTTCAGAATACGGGCCTAGATGTTTTAAGAGAAAGAGGATTACCTTGAAAGAAAGTTCCAAGTTCTCGGCGCCCCATGTCTGCAGTCCCGGATCATACATGCCTATATCCATGAAGTATCCCTTATCAATCGAAAACAGTCCCCCCGCCATTGTCGGCGTTCTGATGGGCAAGGTTGGGTCTTGCTTGGCTTGTTCTAAATCCATTCTTTGTATCGGAGTCCATCGGAAATACATCGACCAATCGAAACTGCCCACCTTGATAAAAATGAAATAGAGAGTACATCATTTTGGATACCTGACTTGTAAAGCAATAAAATTTTGAGAGAAGTGCAAACAGTGAAGAATATATAGCGAGTCCCCCCAAATTGTCCCTCTGACATATATCTGAATCAATTATAAAATGTGGTAGTTTTCTCAAATAAATGTTCATGAGTAAAAAGCTCATTTCATCATCTAACTTCTATGAAGATTTCATTAGTCGTGCTTTAGCGGTTTGGAATACACACACTCTCTTACGTAACAGTGGTGAATTTTTGCTCATTCTAAGTTTGCAGCATTGCATCCAGGATCTGAGCAGGGACATTTTTCTAGTCATATGCAGGCTCATCAAATCATAAACTTGGGCATATTCAGAAGGACAAGTAACATAAAAAAATTAAGTCTGTTTTATGATTGATATGGAGAATCATAGCACCAACTAGGAAAGAAAATGTGAATGATGGATGAGAAAATAAGCTGAAAATTAAAGGGGGAATACACAAGTACATCTTGCGAAAAAAGGAACTCTACAAGGGAAAATTTTTCATTTTTTGAAGTAATTTAGCTGCGTATAAGAGGGACATTTGTCGGGGGATGCGCTGCATAGGAATGAGGCAACTTTAAAAAGAGGGAATATGGGGTGGAGAATACGAGACAGAGAAAAGGACTAAACTGAATTTGCAATGAAAAAAACAACAACATGACAGCATGAAAATAGTAAAACAGGAGGCAGAGGGAAGCAAAACAACAGATACAAAGAACAGGGGAGGGGGGGGGGAGGGAGAGAAAGTGAGATAAATAGAGGGGAAGAGAGGTAGATATAATGGTGTGACATTACTGAGAAATGGGGGGGGACTCCCCCGGGGAGGGGGTGTAGATAGGGTAGACAGTCCTATGGAAACAAAGGAACCCAGGGGGCGTTTCATCAAAGGACTTGTCGGACGTTTTATCCGACAAGTCCCATTTATCCGACAGTTACCATAGGAACAGTGCCTCTCAGCCAATCAAAATCATGGAAAGATGTCAGATCTGACAACTTGTCAGATGAAAATATTGATGAAATGCTCCCCTGGTGTGGGTGTTTCATAAATCTTTTTTTTTAGTAAAGTTACGCAGGAAGGCTATATCCAAGTTTATTTCATACATTTTATCTAAGTGAAAGAAAGAATATCTTACATAAGGAAGATCGTCATGTCCTTGAAATGCAAAGTCCCTGTCGTTTATAACATCTATTGTAGGGGTCACAACGTTTCTCCTATAAACAACAAGGATAACAGAAGATCTTTACAATGTATATACATGGTGAACATGAATATTGAAAATAATAGTAAATATAATAATTAGACTAATATCGCGCCAAATCCACACCGTAGAGTGCTCAATGCGCTTTTTAGGAAATTAAGAAGAATTGAACAGAAATGTTTTGAGGTAGGGGAAGGCGGGGTAAGTTGTGACTGTTTTTGCTTTTTGCATGTTAGAATTGATATGATTAATAATCTTGTCGAAATAAGTACCTTGCCTTGAAATTTAATTCTTCTGAAATATTTTCCACCTATATAAAACTTTCTATCCCCACACTGAAAGTCATCGTGACCTTTGAAAAAAACGATGTCAAATGGCTCAACTTGCCCCATATATGGGGTAAGTTTGAGCCACCTTCTGGGGTAAGTTGAGCCACAAAAACTATGTACAAAATGTATGAGGGGAGAACCAGCATGTTAATTTTTTGTTTAAAGCCTTTTCACTTGCTAATTATCTATAAATACTAACATCCTTTAAAAGGAAAAGAGCAGTCATGTAAATTTGCTCCTTTCAGCCAGCATTTCAATTGATTTTTATGGTTTTTTTTTTAATATACATTACCATAGGAATTACCATGGCTCAACATGCCCCATGCTGTTTGGCTCAACTTACCCCAGTCCGAACTTAGTGCGATAATTTTGTATCCACACATTTATTATGCATCCATCATATAAAAGACTATGACAAGAATGAAGATCCATACCTGGACTAATAATGTTGTTATCATGTCTTTATTATATTTAAAGACAAATGTGTTTATAAAGCACTTATCTATTTCACACTCTTTTTTACTTTTTTGGCTGAAATTCATGTTTTTCCCTCTAAAAAGCTACTTTTTGTTTCAAAGTTGAAAACTATGTGGTGGGGTTAGGGGTTATGCTATGGGTCATCAATACATGACACCACCACAATGTCTGACTCATTCATTATTGGCCTGGGGCTGGTGGCTCAACTTGCCCCTATGCTCAACTTACCCCGCCTTCCCCTAATGTTTGAAAGTTTCAGAGGTCAAGCACTGTTTGATGTTTTGAGGGAGGCTATTCCATAGCTTAGAGGATGAGTAAACAAATGATCTTTCACCCGAGGTTTGGAAAGTTTGGGGGTAACAAGAGAATTAAAAAAGAAGGAACGTAAGGATCTTGAAGGGGTATAACTTTTGATCAGTGAAATAAGGTACTGGGGAGATGAGCCATGAACGCAGTGGAAAGTTAACAACAAAATATGAACATAATACGCAGTTTTACAGGGAGCCAATGTAAGGATCTTAAAATAGGAGTAATGCGAGTGCGCCTGGTGGATAGAGAAACGATGCGAGCGGCAGTATTTTGCAGTTTGAAGAAAACATAGTAAAATAGAAACAAATTCTTCCTGATGTTTCTGTTTGCTATTATATATTCACGGAGGTACATTAAATATGCTAATCTCTCGCACGTAAAGAAGATGAGTGATCAACATTCAAAGTAGTAAACTAATATTGAACAAAGAAGACTTGATTGCCTTTATTTCAAAACCTAGCATTAAATTGCTTCATTCTAACCGAAGGAAATCATCATAAAGATATATTACTTGTGAATGATAAAGATTCATACCACTTTGGAAACAACAATATTGATTGCAATGTAATGTAAATAGTTTAGTTTGGTTTAGTTTACTCCAACGATGTCGTAGGACTAAGCCTGCTCATCGATCACAGTAGAACTTCTTTATATTGCTGCTCTCCTTCAGACAAAATTAAACGTTTGACTGTTTGAATAATTTCTTTTGGGTCAGACCTAAGATATATGTTAAAATGCAATTTGAAATACCCAAAACAAACCTGTCTTTAGCGATTACAGCTAGAAGAGGTTCTAGCCATCCATCCGTAGTTTCACAATGAGAGTCGAGAAAAGTCAACACATCACCAGTGGCAGCCAATGCACCGTGTATACGCGCTCTTATTAACCCCGAGCGTATCGGTAATCGTTCCAAACGTACCAGAGCAGACGATCGAAAATGGCGCGAAAGGTAATCATCAAGTTTCCTCTTTAAATGATCTGCAAATAAGGATGAATATAGTATGCTCATTTTACTTTCAGACTCCATTTTTTCGTACATGTGGGCAAAAACTTAACATCTGATTGTGATTTCTGCAGCCCGTTAACTTTTTTGTATCACTTTCCCCTTTTCAAAACGGTACAACGGCCCTTTTCGTTACAATTTAATTATAAAGCTCATCTCATGTATTGTTGTTATTAGGAATAGAACACTGAAGATTTTTTTTTAATTGTAAATTGTATGAATCTTTCATTTCATGGACCCTGGTAAATATTATTACATTTCCATAGTGTTGAATAAAAAAAAATCTTCAGTGTTCTTGATCTAACACTGAAGATTTTTTTTTAATCGTAAATTGTATGAATCTTTCATTCCATGGACCCTGGTACAAAATATTATTACATTTCCATAGTGTTAAATAAAAAAAATCTTCAGTGTTCTTGATCTAACACTGAAGATTTTTTTTAATCGTAAATTGTATGAATCTTTCATTCCATGGACCCTGGTACAAAATATTATTACATTTCCATAGTGTTAAATAAAAAAAATCTTCAGTGTTCTTGATCTAACACTGAAGATTTTTTTTAATCGTAAATTGTATGTTCTATTACATGCAATTTTCGATTAAAACAAAATCAATATTTTAGGATATGTTTTGATCACTCCTGTACATTTTTCTCCAAAATGTATTGCGTAGGGACACGTACATTTTTTTCGCGAGATTTTTGTTTTTGCAGTTAAAAGGAAATTAAATGACAAAAGCTTGTGTTTGATCATGAAAGGCACTGCACATTTGGCAATCGATGAAAAATCATTAAAAGGGACAGCGAACAGTTGCCGACCTACGATGCTATAATGATATTAGAGCTTCGAACACTTAGGATTCATGTGTTCTACTATTTGACCAGCTGGTTAACAGATGTAAGTTTATTTTAGCTCATTACTCGTCCCCGGCTTCAAACATGAAGTCAAAATAATGAAAGCTTGATTTTTTTCCTTTTGCTCACATTCTACGAAAATATTCAATGCACTTGCCCTGCATCATCATGTTCTGTCTACAGAACCGACAGACAGTATTTCCTTTTAAACAATGTTTTGAAATCCAAGAACACGGAGTTTGGTAGCGTTCTTCCTTAGGTTGGATGCACATTTTCATTGTTTCCTTAACAGCTCTCGAGGAGATTGCATACTCTTGAACTAAAAGATCCAAGGCAATTTTTAACAGAACCAACGTTATATAAAACATGTCATGAAACACCAGGAACAAGGAGTGCGGAAGCGTTCTAGGGTATTCTGTTGGGTTGATGAATGTTTGGTCTCCTAACCGTCCTCTAGAAGGTTGCCTTCTCTTAAACGCCGGGTGTCCATCAACCCTGCCAATGTAATAACAACCCTTCATTCAGAGCGGGTCCTGATTTCTTATAACTTGTCGTCACTGAATGAAAAACCTGCAAACGGGTCACAAATAGCATTGGAGATTTAATATATTAACAATAATAAAAAAAATTTAACAATAAGGGGGCCCTGGTTTCTACAGATTATTCATATCGAATAAGACCTTCAAAATGTACTAATGCTATTTTTTTAAGATACACATCTTTAAAAAAATCTCTTGCGGCTGAAAAAGGTCTTGACTGGACCTTTCAATCCTTTCAAAACATTGACGGAACAAAAAGAGGACGGGGATACAATCAAATCTCTGTGCGCATGCTCAACCCTCTTAAATTAATGTTCGGGCATGCGCAGATCGACTTTTATCTGAACCTTCCGTCCACTCTGTCTCTCATCGTGTTTTTGAAAACTCCTTATTACCCTGAGTGCTGGCATCATCGACCAGAATGACCTCCTTGAGAAGATGCCTTGGTGACCTATTGACAACGCTATGAACTGTCCGGAGTAACGCACTGAATGCTTCGTTATGGAAGATGATGATTACACTGGTCGTCGGTAGCGCATCGGGGAACACAACAGACTTGCATCTGAAAAGGAGATAAATGGAGAAGAAAACGAGTATATCCACCCTATTTTAAAGGGATGGTCCGGGCTGAAAATATTTGCATCTTTATAAATAGAGTAGAATTCACTGAGCAAAATGCCGAAAATTTTTATCAAAATCGGATAACAAATAATAAAGTTATTGAAGTTTATAAAGTTAAGCAATATTTTGTGAAAACAGTCATCATGAATATTCATTAGGAGGGCTGATGATGTCACATCCCCACTTTCCGTTCTCTTGTGTTATTACATGACATCATATTTTTTCATTATTTCATACTTGGGTGAATAATATGTCTCCCTTATAATGAAATAAGTTCCAGCAATAAATATATAATGCATTAAATCAGTTGCCATTCCAATTTTTCTAGTTCTTGGAGGAAAAAAATTGAATAAACATATTTTCATATAATAATATGTCAAAAGAACAAGTGGAAATGTGACATCATCAGCCCACCTATTGAATGTTCATGATGACCATTTTCACAAAATATTGTCGATCGCGCGCGTGATCGCGACGAAACTTCGCACCCGCGCTATAATCTACAAAACTACTAGATCAAATTCTGCGAAAAATCTCAGTGCTAATTAATTATGCTAACTTAAGCGTAAAATCAAAATTTTGCTTTAACTACATAATGCCCCTAGATTACTAATATTTGGTACACAGACACTTCGTATGAATCTGATCAAATATACAAAAAAATCAAAATCACATTTATTTTCTTTTGTATTTTATTGTTTTCTAAATTTTAAATGTTTTTCTTTGTTTTTCGACTTTCTGTTTGTTTTTTCAATGGAAATTGTCGGGGACTTTTTTGGAGCATGAATAAGATGGATTTACTTGATTTCAATCAGTAAAAGGAAAAATAATGATACATTTATGAATTTTGGCTAAAAAACTCTAGTTGCATGCATGGGATTTGTACAGAAATTCACGTTTTTAAGCTAGTCGTAAGTTAAGAGCGACTTTAAGAACGACTGGTTATCCTTTCTTGTGGTAAATGGTATATTTATTGGCGATGGTTTAACGCGTAAGAAAGGTTCACCAGTCGTTCTTAAAGTCGCTCTTATCTTACGAACAGCTTTATGAAACGGCCCCCCGGGGTCGCAAATTTGGTCTCAAAAGTTGCGTGAGATTTGAATGTAAAAAATCGGTCAAAAAAAATCGCACAGCGGATTTGTCACAAAAAATGTCGAAGGGGGGGGGGGCTGAATCAGCACCCCAGTCTTATTAGGGTTAAATGCCCACAGACATAATTCCGATGTTTCGCCCCTCTTCTAACTCCATCCAACCATAATCAATGGCAGGGATCGGTGATATCAATAATAAATATATATTCTGCTTTCTATAATTTGTGATTCAATTCATGTTTAGCTCAATTCAATCGAATTTAAATAAACATTTTGAAATGAATAAAAAAATACATAGATTAATAAATTTATAATATTTTGGGGGGTGATTGGGTATTCACCTTTGGAAACATGTTGTTGGTGTCACATTGGAAAAGGGTTTTTTATTTATATTCGCCAGCAATCATCTTGTCATGTCAGCATTAGTCAGAATCAATGGAATAAACAGATGGTTTAAATATTTGATCCTTAACAGTTTACTCTAAATATTACAGGAAACTTTCTAATCGATTAATTACTCGATTCTGGTCTTATTTGCACCACAGCGTACACAACTCTTATTTTCCTCTCCTCCTCCTTCTTCTCACCCGTCTCTTTCTTTCTTTCTTCCTTCCTTTCCTTCTTCTTATTCTGCTTTCTTCTTCTTTGTTTCCTTCTTCTTATTATTTTTCTTCTCCTCCTCTTTCTTTTGTTTCTTCTTCTTCTCTATATAGATATATTCTCTCTCGATACATTCTATTTTTATAATATCTATTTTCGTGTTTTGGGTTTTACTGTTTTAATTCATACTATTTTTATTAAAGGGATGGTCCGAGCTGAATATATTTTTATTTCAATAAATAGGGTAAATTCACAGAGCAAAATGCTGAAAAATTTCATCAAAATCGAACAACAAATAACGATGTTATTGAATTTTGGAATCTACCAATATTTTGTGAAAACAGTTATGTGCACATCGTCAAGAATATTCATTAGATGGGTTGATGATGTCATCCTTTTCTTATGTTATTACATGAAATTTATGAATGTTTCATTTTTCATACATGTGTAAATGATGTGTCTCCATTATGATGAAATAAGTTGCGGCAATAGATATCTAATTCATTTTATCAGTTGTAAATCCGATTGTTTTAGTTCTTGGTAGAAAATTTTTGAATAAACCTAATTTCATATAATAAATACAAAAGAACATGCGGGGATATGACATTATCAACCCACCTAATGAATATTCATAAATACATGCCTCGAACTGTTTCACTGGAAAAATGCAAAAATTTCAGAATTTTGCTTCGTGAATTTTACTCTTTTTATTGAGATATAGATATCTGCAGCCTGGACCATCCCTTTAAATTCTACATCTTTTATTCTATTATTCACTTCTTTATCCATTTCTTTTTATACTTCTTAAATTCGATGAAGGTAAAATCTTTTATACAGTTATGGGAACCGCATAAAACATAATTTTTATCGGAACTTGATTTAAAAATATCGTTGAAATCAAATCCAATTCCGATTCAAACTTACTGTTTAGGTCTGACGTCAGGCAGTGTCCTGTTGAATGCAATCCTATCACTGGCTAACAGATTGAATGCATTACGAGGGTATAGGGCATCGGCTAGTTTCTTCATCTCTCCTTCAAACACGACAGGTTTACCCATCTC
The DNA here is from genome assembly GCF_018143015.1 of Lytechinus variegatus. Lineage (NCBI taxonomy): Eukaryota > Metazoa > Echinodermata > Echinoidea > Temnopleuroida > Toxopneustidae > Lytechinus > Lytechinus variegatus. Next base: position 9,040,422 of record NC_054752.1, read on the forward strand.
ACCAAGCGGGTTGGCGGGGTCGAACGCTCTCTCTGGGCGATCTGTTTTGGGGCGAAAAATAACTTTACATGAGTTTAAAAATGGGAATTATTTATATTATCATTTTTTAGAATGAATTTATTCAGGTCTCGCCTGGAGGATTGGATCAAAGATCTCTATAGACGGTCTGTTTTGGGGCCAAAACATAATATTACATGAGTTTTAAAAAGGATTATTATCATCTTTTAGAATGAATTTACTCAGGTCTCGCCTGGAGGATTGGCGGGATCAAAGCTCTCTCTAGACGATCTGTTTTGGGGCCAACATAATATTAACTGATTTCTTAAAAAGTATTTTTATCATTCCTTATTGAATGCATGGTTAATCAGTGCAAGACGAATACCACCCATTCTATTTGTTGATACTTAACACATAATTTTCCCGATTTTTTTTTCAAAAAAGGGGGGAAAAAACAGTTTCGCCTGAAATATTTGCATTTTTCTTTCATTAAACAAATCATTATACAGACACTTTAAAATATGGGGAACTGAGGGAATAAACATTCGAGAAGAACGTTTGTACAGCACTAAAAAGGAGAAGCAATGAACTTTACAAAATAAATATCAAATCTCTCGAAAACGTTGGGCCACGAATTATCGACTGCGTTGATATAAACCATATGGACATGATGGACAAAGGACAAATTCTATACACATACGATATGCAGACGGTAACATAACTTTTTTTCAGACATCTGGCATGAAAATACCTGTCAGTATTATGAGTAAAATATCTTGAACTGAGTAGGGCCTCGAACATGTCGAAAAAATATTTCTATGAGCTGGATGTTGCAACGCGTTATGGCGTGCCCCTGTCAGTAATACAATATGAGGGGAAGTTACAAATTGATGCAGAGGTTCGAGGTCCAAGCCCTTGTCATGTCTTTCTGATAGTGACTTTAAAGGGCGGCCCTGACTTAAAAAAAAATTATATCTGATTGATATGATCCGTCTGAAAAACCCAATTACACACACACACACACATAAACGCACATCCTCCCCACCCTCCCCTACACACTATCAAGAGTCCTCTATATAATTTGATCTAAATAATAAATGTTTCGTTGTAAAGTGGTTTATTTATCATGTTGGAATGATTTTTTTTCGGAGGCCGCCGCCCATTCAAACCTATCATAAAGGCCGTCATGCATGCATGGTCAACTGAAAATTATTAGACTAGAATGTATTATATCACATTTATTCAACTGTTGTTAATTCAGATCATAATCTTTTGTCTGCGTCTATAGTTGAAAATTGCATTTTGGGGGTTTAGAATGGATAATACACCACATTTACGTTTTATCGCCAAAACCACTTTCACGTGTACTAAGTATTATTGTCTGCTAGCATTTTAGTGCTTTATGATTTCCCCGAACCTTTTGCTAACAATGGCCTATAGATTTGTTTGCATTGCACATACATGTGTATAGGTCGTTTCGGCGTGTCCATTATTCACGTATTGCCATGGCAACCAAATAAAGCCAATATGATTAATTATGTATAAATGGTATAGATGGTATTGGGAATATTATCTAGTTGCAGTGAGGCACTCCTATATAGAGCTACAGTTAAAATGGATATAATAAAGAATAAAGCCCTGTTGTGCAGCGTCGCCTTAATTGTTTTCCGTTCTTATAAAAGACAGAGAATTATGGCTCTGCTGCATCTCCATGTAAATGAGGTGAGAGCTATGAAAAGTGCAGATCAAAAGATCGGGGAGAAAAGAGGATTTCAAAGGGTTTAGAGGTGAAAGCCCTTTTTTATCATTTAAATTTGATGTTATACTTCCGCCCCGTTGTAATAAACAAAACGCATGCACATATATTAAAAATGAGTTGTGTTTTTCACCCCAGTCCCCTCATTCGATTCATCGTTATTTTGTCGTACATCACATATGAAATTCTTTTACAATCTGTCTCCACCATAGTTGATAAATAATTCACTAAGTAATCATACTTAAATGATATTAATACCTCGCATAGCTCGACGAAATGGTTCTAGAGTATTATGGGGGGGGGGGGGGGGGTGGGGCAAGGTGAACTTAATGTGACAATTTTTTGTTCTTCTTCAAATAAAAAACATTAGGGGTTATGTGTAAAAAGTGGCTTACTGAGCCAAAAAAAAGGGGGTCGGACATGGCGAATGGGGCAACATTTTGAAAAGCCGCGAGCGAGCAACATTTTAGACATTTTTAAGACAAAACTCTGGTTTTGTGATAGATTTTGGCATACTATTAAAAAAAATATATCATATTGCACCCTTTTCTCTTTTACTTTTTCTTGGTCTTGAAAATTAAGGTGGAGGCATGGGCCCCATCTGTATTCCAGTGTGTATATAGTTACACATCATCCCACTTATTTCGTCACATTTGTCTATTTTTCGCCTTTGTTCTCTCATGCGTTTCGATTACTTAAAAATCATGGCGCGGGGGGGGGATCCATCACTGCACATAAAAAATGTGCTTTTTCATTGTTTTTCGATCCCTGAAAAAAAAACCCCGAGTATCGTATTTTTAATTTGTGTTATCTGCCATTTACCTATTTCAGATTTAAACTTATCGTGATCAACCATTATAATAACAATCTCTGTTGAGTCTTTCCCATTCTCATCCTGAGCTGATATGTTCTTTCCTGGAGGTTTGAGAAGGTCTGGAGCTAGATGCTTGCGAAGACTTTGCTTTTCCGCATCCATAACATTGGTGATGTTCAAACGGACGACATCACCTGGTCGATTGTCAGGTGACTGCGGGTTGACACCAGACTTTGCCTTTTCCTTCAGCACATCTCTCACTAATTCATCATGCTTAGCAACTTTTGGTGGATTGTTAAGTAACATCAACTGTTCATCAATCAAGGGGTCGTCCATCCCCCCTTCCTTGGGATTCATATCGTCTTTGATAGCACGCATCTCGTGAAGTCGACCCATGTGTTCGTCGAGCACGTTCGGCTTCATTTCTAGGTCCTCCGCATTGTGGCGAGGTGCCTTGTTTACGAGTCGCTCGACGTTGCCATGGTTACCGAGCAGCGTGTCTTGTCTTCTGAAGTCGTCGAGCTCATGCTCGAAACCCATGTCAGCGTCCCCATCATCAACGCCATCCCTCCGTAGCATCTCTCTTCCAACGGTATAGAGCGATACTACGAACATGATGAATATTGCAAACACACCGTAGTTGAACAATTTCCGCAGGCGAAGCTTCCTCATTATCATTCTGTTATATACTAAATCCAATTCGACACAAGAGGTTAATCCTTAATTCGCAGCGCTTATCACGATAAAGATAAGTCACAATATAGTAAAAACGTATTAGTATTTACACACATTGGCTAACCCTTCCTGGTTTGCTTTGAAAATACTATACATTTATTACACACTATTATCTTTCACTAATTTGTTCGTATCTCCACCTGTTTAATTCACAACGGATCGATTGACGAGTATGCGATGAGTTTTTTCATCATAAATTGCCGCCAAACCGAACCCAACGCACAAGCAAGCACGCAGCCCGTCGTTAGATGCCTAATACATGTAATATGCATCATGCTATAGCGTTAGCTCATTATCATATTATATCAACGCCAAATCACTATCAGATGACATTGATTGATGGCTAGACTTGAACATGGCTTTAAACATGGTACTTGTCTGTTTTGTTTTTTCACTGGAAATCTCACTTATGTTAATGACGATATATAGGCTTAGTAGCGCGATAAAAGTGAATCAGAATCGGGTCAGACAGGCAGCGAGAGAGCAAAAAAGACGTTTCTCTCTACAAAAATAAATTTATTGATTTAGCATTTTCGATATATTAATATAGTATCGAATTTCACTCTTTTCCCTTCCTTTTTTTCGTCGTGACGTAATTTTAATAAAAATATCATTAGTATTATTACCATTTTCTTTCGTTTTTTCGTCCATATATAGGCTCAGTAGCGCGATAAAAGTGAATCAGAATTGGGTTAGACAGGCAGCGAGAGAGCAAAAAAGACGTTTCTCTATACAAAAATAAATTCATTGATTTATTATTTTTGATATATTAATATAGTATCAAATTTCACACTTTTCCCTTCCTTTTTTTCGTCGTGACGTAATTTTAATAAAAATATCATTAGTATTATTACCATTTTCTTTCGTTTTTGTCGTCCATGAATCCCCAAGCCCCCACCCCCTCGCCCCAGTCTGAACGCCAGTGCACATATTGGCTTTAAGTGGGATCGATATTGTTATCTTTAGCTTGGTTGACGCACTGCAGATGCATGGGGGAATATTCATATTAATAATGATAATGACAAATAAACATGCATGATTAGTTGGAGAAACTTGTATATTCTGGGGCGTATATGGGCGTATATGGGCGTCATGGGGGGTTAGAAGGGGGAGGGGTGAACTGGTTGGCACTTAAAAAGGAACAACACCCATCCACAAAAAAGGAGAATATTGCCAGTTTCCACTCCTGTCATAGCAGATGCATAGATAATTAATTATTCTTTAGGATTTCAAGTTTTTACAAATTGATATTAAATTGTTTTGTGATCTTTGTGGACATACAGTCTAAGTTTAGCAGTAAAACGTACCTGAGTAAAATAGAAATAGTCTGCTCGGCATATGGAATAACATAATCACAAATGGTTTAGAAAGTGCAGTAGAAAAAAAATCGTAGATTTTAAAGGGAGCATAGCTCTCAAAAATGAAAGGTAAAGTCACTCTCTTTGTCAGTGCCCATGATGTAACACAACAAAAAAGAATTCAAAATCCGTTTCTGAAACAGTCGTGAAAAACGCGTCTGTTCGTTGGCATGCATATGGATTGTGAAACTCCCCTGATTGACAAAAGTGTATACATAATGATTCACAATCTCTCACTGATTCTAGCAAGGGTAATCACTATTAAAAATTCATTTGCTCAAATGGGCAATATGTCACGTTACTTTTGGAGCTATTAGACTGGCGGAAGAACCAGGTTATTTGCATTGTTTCAGGCGATGACTGAGATTTCGTCACGAGATGTTTCCACACATTGCATGTTAATGAAATTCCCCAAAATATATCATTTTATGGTCAGGGGCCCGTAAAACAAAGCTTAGCAATGATCGTAGAACATTTTTCTACGATTGATTGCATTGACTATAAAGTACAATCAAACGCGAAAATCAAGAGTACAATTAATCGCTAACCTTTGTGTTACGGGACCCAGATATGCAATTTCAGATTCATGTTCGCTGACATTATAATTTGATTATTTCATTGAAATGTTGTTCATTATTATTGTCATTGAACACACGAGTCTAAGAGAAATATTCATAGGTGTAACACCTGGGCTTCGTCTTACAATGTGTCAGTGTCATAATTTTTTCTCCAGGATATTTGCGCGATGTCCTTTGTAAACAAATTCAATTCAGTTCAATTCAATTCTGGTTTTATTGTGAAAATGGTACATGACAAAAGTCCGAAGACTCAAACTATCATATTTACAAAGTAAAAATGTACATGTATATTATCAAAAGATTACAATATATCATGCACAATTCTAGTGCATAGACAAATAATCAACAAATAAAGCCAGAAAAAAAATATTTTGGACAATCTCAAAAAAAGAATAAAATTAATTGAAATTATAACATTTTAAAAACTATTTTCATCAAAATCAAACAAGCAAAGTTGAGAGTATCAAAAACATATATAAATTAACATTTACACTTTTAAATATCATCATATTTAAAACTAGAAAAATATGTATATAAAAAAAATTGTAAATAGCAAGACAAATAATATATAAGTCCAATAAAAATATAAACCAGATCAAAGTTGTGAATAATTGCAATTTCAAAGAGAAGCACAGTGAATTTTCAAGAAAACAATGAGAGAATGAGTCTAATCCCTTAACGCTCTTTAAAAGGTCATGTCTCCCTCTGTTGACAGTTGTAAAAAAAAGCAGGGGGAAGGAATCACGCACGTATAACATTTCCCATAGACTCGTCTTAAAATGGCACTGTTAAAAAAAATCATAAAAATACAGATGAAAATCCCTGAAAATAGAGGGTCGACTTTTTTATTACCAGTGGATAGGACATAATATCTGGCATTCCATATTTAACCAGAAAGGGTACCTCGACCATCTCATTTTAAAAATAAATCTGCATTTACGAAGACATCCGACGGGATCAAATTCATCACCTGAAACAGTAAGGTAGCCCTTAAACTTCCGCCAGCCAAAAAGAGTTCCAAAGTCATCAATATATCTCCCCAATTTTTGCAAAGGAAGTTCAGTAGTTGCCCTCCCTGTAAGCTGCGTTAGATGGCAAATCAGAATTATTCTTACACTCTTGTCAATCGGCAATATAAAGTTGGTACCGGAAATATGTTACACGTTTTGTTAAGGCCCAAATGGTGCAACACGGACCGTGGAGCTTTATGGCCCAGTGGATTAGTCTTCGGACTTTGAAACAGAGGGTCGTGGGTTCGAATCAAAGCCATGGCGCAATTTCCTTCAGCAAGAAATTTATTCACATTGTGCTGCACTCGACCCAGGTGAGGTGAATGGGTACCCGGTAGGAAGAAATTCCTCGAATGCTCGAGCGCCCGATCAAGGTAGCCGTGCTAAAGCCTGGGTAATAATAGCACGGCCCGCTGGGAGAACAGTTTTCGGAACTGAAGTGGCCCCCTGGGTAAATATGCCTCTATAATTATTATTATTATCATTATTAAACACTATAGAAGTACTAGCCTTATCCCCACGATAATGGTGCTTTCTGCGCTGTAGTCCCACATGAATGATGTGCAGTAATTCACTGCTCAATACTTTCATGTCACACTAATTATTATGTTACCAAATCAGCAAAATGCAGTTCTTTCCTTACAGTTTCAGTTTTCGTGTATGAATAAAAATATACAGTGCGTATCAAAAAAAATTACACTTTGAAAAAGCCCTGGAATTTAAAATATATACAACATGTTGGTAATTTTTTCACATGTAATCTTGGGTTTGGGTCTCATCTATCCAATAAAGTTCAAGTTTTGACAGAATGTTACACTTGGGTTAGCACTTTCCATTTTTAAAGCTCGCAGAAATCTGTTTTGGCAGAAATGCTTATTTTCATGCTAGACAAGACCAATATGGGGAGAATTTGAGTTCAAGAAGCATTTTGGAGTAAAAGTTGCGAACCGGTCAATTTCACCTAATTTGAATGTGCTGAATCTGATAAGACCGGTTCCCAAGCCAATTTTTTAATGTTTTGACTACCTAATTTGCATAAACAAAATGGCTGCCAAATTGACTATTTATAATCATATTTCTACAATATTCTTATATAATATTCCCTTTCACCGATATGGATACTGCAAAATCCTTAAAAACTTAAAGTTTGCTTTTATCGTTTGATGGATATTTATGCCACTTAAACTTTCACAACTGAAAGAATGGCTGATCGTTTTCTTGCAATTTTCTTTTACTGACATTGCTATTGTTTAGTGCCTGTAACCAGCCATGCACTGACTGATCCAATTCTTGCAATTTTCTTTTACTGACATTGCTATTGTTTAAAGCATTTAACCACCCATGCATGACTGTTCACATGAAAATTTCATGTCATACTGGAAGAGGAATATTGTCTGGTCATGTTGACATACAATAATTTGCCTTTAATCAAATATCTATATGGAATATTTTAACTTTTATAAGTGTCCAAGAACTTTTTTTGCTGAGTGTATATATATATATATATATATATATATATATATATATATATATATATATATATATATATATATATATAACAAAATATGCTGATATTCTAATATTCAGGAGTATATACAATGTGTGGTATCAATCAGAGAGCGCATCCTCAGACAGATGTTGTTATGATGACTGTTAGGATGCGCGCCCTTCACAGAAACATACATAGTAACGCTTGTTTGTAATATATATATATATATATATATATATATATATATATATATATATATATATATATATATATATATATATACACATGTATAAGCATCTTGGTTTTAACAGCATTTTGCGCACCTAGCAGCAGTTACCCTAGTCCCGCTGAGATCGCGCACGCTTTAATAAAAACAACTGTCATTCAAACTTGTCACAATTCACGAATCTTCCCTGAAGAAGGTAGAGGTCTACCGAAAATTTGGAGAGTGAATAAAAGAACTTAATTGTTGGCATTGCAAAAACTGCATTACTCGTGAATTTGTTTCGCATTCCTGATATATACATGTATATATATATACACACACATGTATGTGTGATGAGATTCTGTTGGTCGGGGAACATGACTACTCCAAAGGATATTAAATGTTACTGATTGACTATTAGGAGTTGAGATTTACAGTACTGTCATGATTCAAATTTAATAATCCATCATCTAAAACTGTAAATATGAATTGATTGATATAATAATAAAAAAAAAAAATTTTACATACAAAATTTAAGCAATGAATAGTGACATTCGCTTGAATACAGATAGGTTCATGAAATTCGTAGGATCACCACCAGTGTGCTTTTAAATGCGAAGGCCTTCCCTGCGGGAATTTACCTTTGTATGCAGATGTGAGTGTGGGAGTAGGTGCATCTGTTAATGCCCATGGATATATACGAATAAAAACATGTAAAAATCATTGAAACTTGTTATTTTCTGCCATTGATTCAGATAATCAATATTTTGACAGATCCCATAACAAAACATGCACGAAACAAAAGGTACAAAATACAAAGAAATACATAAGAAATTAAAAAACAATAAAATACATTAATATTCACTGTGATATTATATTCTAAGGGCCGTACAATTGTTTATAATGATGCAAATACTATTTGTACCAAAGATATAAACATTTGAGCTTAAATTATCAAATTAAAGCATAATGATCCAAAATATGCAAAAATTTGCATAATTCATTAGCCGGAAACAAAAATAATAATTTTTCCCGAAAGGTACACGTATGTATGCAGGATTTTGCAGTATTCATGTCTGTGAAAGCGAATATAATTAAAGAACATTATCCAATGAAGTTAAAGTTTTGACAGAATGTTACACTTGGGTAAGCACTGTCCATTTTTAAAGCTCGCAGAAATCTGTATTGGCAGAAATGCTTATTTTCATGCTAGACAAGACCAATATGGGGAGAATTTGAGTTCAAGAAGCATTTTGGGGTAAAAGTTGCGAACCGGTCAATTTCACCTAATTTGAATGTGCTGAATCTGATAAGACCGGTTCCCAAGCCAATTTTTTAATGTTTTGACTACCTAATTTGCATAAACAAAATGGCTGCCAAATTGACTATTTATAATCATATTTCTACAATATTCTTATATAATATTCCCTTTCACCGATATGGATACTGCAAAATCCTGCATACATAACATGTACCATTCAGGAAAATTTGTTATTTCTGTTTGCTGCTAATCAATTATGCAAATTTATGCATATTTTGCAAAAATGTGCTATAATTTGATAATTACACCCTAAAAATTATTATCATGGGTACAAATATCATTTGTATCATTATGATAACTGTTAGGCCCCTAAATATAATTATTTAAGTCAATTTTTATATGTATTTCATTATTCTTTGATGTTTTTTATGTTCTTGTATATTTTGCCATTTTCTTTATGTTTGATATGAGATCTTTAAAAAACTAATATCAATGGCAGACAAATATTAAGCTTCAGTTGTTGAATCATTTGATAAACTTCTTTTGCCAGAACTGTTGATTGTGCTCAGAAACAAATACACACACATACTCCCACACCCACACCTGTATATAGAAATGATTACTTGCAAGGTATGCCCAATATAAAACACATTAATGCTGATCCTATAATTATGACAATTACCTAATTCAATGAACCCGTCAGAAAAGAAGGGTTTAGAAGTTAGAAAACCTGTAATCATGCTGGAATTAGATTTCTTGAAATATTTATATCAAAATGTCTTATATATCCTTTATAATTAGATAACAGACCCAATAATCAATTAAACGTATGATTTATGCAGTGTAGTTTATCAATCGGACTTAAGTATCAGTACATTGTTAACATCCTTGTAGCAAGATTATATATTTGATTCGTTTCCATCAGAACGGCAATCATGACAGTTAACAAAAGAACAAGTTGTTATAAAGGCAAAGGGTCTGTATTACCGGATCACTAACTCGTTTTTTTATCAGTACCGATCATGGGTGTCGATCACGGGGGGGATGGGGGGGATATATCCCCCCAATATTTCAAGTGGGGGGATGGCCTGTATTATCATCCCCCCAATAATTTAGGGTAGAAAAATTATAATAATGATGATGAAAAAATGAAAAGTTTGATCATGATTATTATTATTATTTTATTCGGCATTTCAACAAAAAAAGTTTACAATCAATTTACAGGAGAATATACAATTACAAAGTGATTATAGTATGCCATCAATCAGTTTGTTTCCCTAGCAATTTGTGTATATTGTTATTATTCAGGACTATTAAACAGATGGGTGGAGGTTCAAGATGAAAAAGAATGAAATGTTTATGTATCTGATATTTTTAGCACATGACCTAAATGGACCCCAACAAAAATCAACTTTTGTTGATAGGGTGTTCCATCCCACCAGTGGTGAATAAATTAATTTAAATAAATCATTAATTCAAATGGGTGGAAAAATAAACGGGATTAAAAGGGTGGCAAGATAAATCTCTAAGGAATGACGGTAAGCCCGATGGCGCACGAGAAGCCACACAGGTTGAATTTGTGCTAGTCTTAATTGGTCCGAATCTGCATTTTATCATCATGCATTAAGAAGAATAAAAATATTGCCAGTCAGGTTAGATTTAAGAGAGAAGTTGTATACACAGAGGCGTCGATCCTGGGTGGGGGGGAAGGGGGCGATCGCCCCACCAATAAAATATTGGGGGGCAAACATATCGTTTTGCCCCCCCCCCCATAATTCCGCATGTGCAACTAAAAATAAAATAATATTGTAATGCTACACTGAAATCAGCAAGCGAGATTGAGATACCAACTCGATTTTGATTTAAAATCGTGCTCAAAATGTCGGTTTTTTAGATTGGAATATAAAAATTTTCAGCTCGCGCTTCGCGCTCGCATCATGTACCAAAAACCCATACTTATCATGAATATATAGGTGAATAGAATGTCCCGTTTTCAATTCTAAACCTCAAAAGAACTTTGATTTGCAAAAATCTTTTGTTGGATATATATATCTTCCATTAAAGTGTCTTTTTTTCCAGATCAAAATTTTCAGCTCGCGCATCTATTGTTCTTCTAGATACCCATCTTAATCAATGGTGCCAAAAATGCTTAGAATATCAAGCTTTCAGGTCAGAATATAAAGAAATTTTAGCTCGCTCTCTAGTGAGATACATGTATCGACCCTGCTCATGAGTTACTACAAACAAACCTAAACAGGTACATTTTTCCTGTTTTCATGACATACTAAAAAAATTTAGCTCGCGCTACGCGCTCGCATTATTGGTGAAGGTGAGATATGTGTCTCTTTCTCATGAGTTATATATATATATATATATGCCTATGTGTGTGGGGGTGTGTGGGTGAGTTTGTTCGTTTTTTGTGATCGAGCGCCTTTGGAACGTTGATTCATAATTTTGCCACCCCCCCATCTGAAAAATGGATCGACGCCCCTGTGTATACATCATGCTCAATAAACAGATCACTATGTACATGGTCCAGTCAATTTTTGTCCTGTTTTCTCGGTATGAGTTTAGAATAGGCTTACTTGTAACACAAATTGAATTTTCAAAAAAAATTATACAAGTATAGAACACTACAACAATGAAGGAATTTCCAAGAACACCATGCATATCAACCACTCCCAAATGTCCTAACTTGTGATTTTAGTGGGGGTATATGTTGAAAGATCCCCATCCACAAGAACATTTGTGTCAATCATCCCCCCCAACCAAGAATACCGATCGACACCCATGGTACCGATATATTTATTCCCTCTGAGTCAACCATCAAAGTAATAACTGAAAACCACTGTGACAGCTTCTATCCAATCTTTGTCATCGAAGATTCTTTGCCAAACGATACTGAATACAGAAGAGGAAATGATAAAAATAGGGGGCTAAACACAGATTAGCTCCATGGTAAAACATGGGCAAAACAAGGTTTCCAGCCCAGTCACTGCCCAATGCAGAACAAATTTTCACACTGCGTACTATGGTTGAAAAGTGCTATATAGGGATGCCTGATGAAGGCCCGGGGATGAAGGTAAACCAACATGGAGACAGTTTGCAGAAGTCCAGTCTAGAGGTTATCTATAGTCATGGATGATATTTTCCGCTCATGTAAGACATTGTCTGATCTCATAAATTCTGTGAAGCTGGTAATGCAGATTGGCAGACATGACTTGTGATGTGAGTTTTTTCATGCTCATTGTTTTATCAAAGACTACGCCAAGATATCTAGCCTTGCATACTGGAGATATATAGCTTCCTCACCTATTAAGACTGGAGTTGTAGTCATAATAATTACGCATATGGAGATGACAGAACAAGATACTTCGCTTTTAATCGTTAAGCTCCAAGAAGTTGACCTTCATCCAACATCGAATCCTCTGTATCTTTAACTTTTGTTTAGGGTGCTTTTCGAGACCCCATTGTCGCTTATGGTATCCACTCGTGAACGGAAGTGCCCCCCCCGGAATACAGCTTGTCCTCCTGTTGGCAATGTAAAGGGAAAGCCATTGGAGTGCAGAATCATCAATTCCAAAACAGACTGTCAGTCCCCCAAGAAGAATGACATGTTAAGTGGTATCAAAACCGGATGACAAGTCAAACATAACTTAGGAAATTGCTTTCTTCATAGAAAAAGATCTCCTGGCTCTACAATAAAATAAATTCTCGACCGTGACTTTGATGGTGATATCTCAGACTCGCATGCAGCCAATCAGAGCTGGGTAAGCTATTGATGTTGGGTTTAATACTGATCAAAAGAAGTGGATTAACAATAACCAACAGGAACACCAAACATGTCAGGAACCCACCATCCTCTGAAAGATATCTTCGTTATCAATTAGAAATAGTCTGAAGATATGGAGATGTGTCAATATTAAAAGTTCGATAAATGGCCAAGGGGACATTACAGAATTCACTGTGGTATTGAAAGGTGCATTCCGAGCATTTTAACACCTGAAACAAGATCTGGTCAGACAGCAGATTCTCTCTCAAAACCAAAAGTTTAGGTTTTCTCTATGGATCTGTGACATATAAGAATCGGACATCTCAAGAACACAAACACGATGACTTCGATACGAACTGCCTCCGCAGAAAACTTGCGCTAAATTGATTTGATTTCAACAATTTTATAATATGAGGCTGCCAAGGGCGCCGGAAGCGGGGGGGGGGGGGGGCAGGGGGGCACTTGCCCCCAACTAACATTTTGGGGGGGCAAAACGAGATTTTGCCCCCCCCCCCAATGTGCCCTCCTAAAAGTAGAAAATGATAAGTTATTTAAGGACACAAGTAAACAATGAAGGCACTTTTCTGCCTAAAAATTGTCATTTTCATTGTCAAAAATGAAAAAATTTAGCCCCTGACGGGGCAATTACATATCATAGTAAGCCTCGCGTCTTTTGACGAGCATGTCCCTATGTGAAACATACCTTTGATAAGCCCCTTTTCCATCTTATTACAGTGTGATAACATCTAACCTTTTAATGAATACATTTCAGACTAAAACTAAATGGCAAATTGAAAGTGGTTCACCAATGCATTCTGGCTGTGTCGGCAAACAAACGCGCGGTCGCCCAGAAACGCTCAGACCGGACCCGATATCACTAACGCGCGTGAACGCTAGTTACTCGAGCAACATATGGATTTGATTTGATTTATTGATTTCCGTTTCACAACATAAGTATGATAAATATAGCATAACAGGTCGAAAATACTGCAAGGCATAATAAAATACATATAACATAATCTTAGATTTAAGGAACATGATTCAATAAATAAAATCACCTAATATGACATTTGTATTTTAAAGTAAAGTCATAGCTGTCAAGCCCAAACCATAACATCTCGAGGTCGTCAATATCTCATATACTTGTTGCCTGTGTAAGTCATCCCTGAAATAGTAAGTAGGATGGGGGTCGGGTGTCCGGACACTTCATATTTTTCAAGCCTTCTTTTTTGTCTTTGGATTGCACTAAAATACGAATTCACTAGTTGTAATCATCTTCTATTTTGTTCTCTATCATAGGCCTATTTCCTAACATATTGTACAAAAAATTGATGAAACTTCGCTTGTATTTTTTTCCAAATGACTTCCTAAAATTGATCGTCCGGACACACAACAACTAGTTATATAGATTAATAAAGATACAGATTTAAATTATAACAAGTGGAATGCCTCTGGCCGTCTCACCTGCATCACGCGGTTCAATATAGCAGCAGTGCTGACTTTGAATACTACTCTAACTCGCACAAGATGTTCAGTGATACATGGTTACTCTTATGTCCACTTTTTATGAACTAGACCAATAAACTTACAGAGATATGATGGTTATTCAAAAAAAAAAAACCAACATGGCCAAAGTTCATTGACCTTACATGACCTTTGACCTTGATCATGTGACCTGAAACTCGAACAGGATGTTCAGTGATACTTGATTACTCTTATGTACAAGTTTCATGAATCAGATCCATAAACTTTCAAAGTTATGATGGTAATTCAACAGATACACCCAATTCGGCCAAAGTTCATTGACCTTTGACCTTGGTCATGTGACCTGAAATGCGCACAGGATGTTCAGTGATATTTGATTACTCTAATGTCCAAGTTTAATGAACTAGACCAATAAACTTTCAAAGTTATGATGGTAATTCAACAGATACTCCGATTCGGCCAAAGTTCATTGACCCTAAATGACCTTTGACCTTAATCATGAGACCTGAAACTTGCACAAAATTTTCAGTGATGCTTGATTAGTATTATGTCCAAGTTTCATGAATCAGATCCATAAACTTTCAAAATTATGATGGGAATTCAACAGATATCCCCAATTCGGCCAAAGTTCATTGACCCTAAATGACCTTTGACCTTGGTCATGTGACGTGAAACTCATGCAGGATGTTCAGTGATACTTGATTAACCTTATGTCCAAGTTTCATGAACTAGGTCCATATATTTTCTAAGTTATGATGACATTTCAAAAACTTAACCACAGGTTAAGATTTCGATGTTGATTCCTCCAACATGGTCTAAGTTCATTGACCCTAAATGACCTTTGACCTTGGTCATGTGACATGAAACTCATGCAGGATGTTCAGTGATACTTGATTAATCTTATGTCCAAGTTTTATTAACTAGGTCCATATACTTTCTAAGTTATGACGTCATTTCAAAAACTTAACCTCAGGTTAAGATTTGATGTTGACGCCGCCGCCGCCGTCGGAAAAGCGGCGCCTATAGTCTCACTTTGCTTCGCATGTGAGACAAAAATGATAGACCATGCAAACATTGTTTTTTTTCAGGTACTGGCTATGGCCATCTATCTACATCGATGTATGCAGCAATATAGAGGTATATTTCATATTACATCAGCTTCTTTTCAAAGATAAAGTCTGGTACTGGAAAAAAAAACAGAAAATAAAATGTTCACAGAATTGACCAATTCTTCCACAGAAATACAAGAAATAAATAAATGATATCTGCCAAACTTTCTTCCCCCAGAAAAATGTATAATTACAGAGTAATTACCAAATTATGATAACTAAAATTATTGGAAAATTACTGTCAAATGTTTATAGTGTGGTCCCACATGCTGTCTCCTGTGTTAGCTATACTTGGAAAAGCAAATGGTAACGAAATGAATAATTACAAGCAAGCTGAATTAGTTCAACTGAACATTGTTCTCAATAAGCATTCTGGCATATGACAAATACTTCAGTACTGCTTCCAATCATTTCCTAACAAAATTAGATTTCTATAACAGAACTCAAACTTACGTTTTAAGAGAGGTAAACTTCTGTTACCGGTATATGCACACCTTGTACTTAGACCCTGTAGCTCAAAATTGTATACTCTAGTATACTTTTAAACAATGATGATAGCGATTTTTAAATTTTCACATTTTATTGCTTTAGCAGGTTAATCCAAACAAAGCAAGAGGTAAATGTGATTATGAATCCTGATAACATGCAACATTTTCATAATGCTAAATACAATGTTTCTAAGGGCTTCATACTATTACCCTGGCTTCAGCATGGCTACCCTGATCGGCGCATCCAGCATTCAAAGAATTCCTTCTTACTGGGTATCCATTTACTACACCTGGGTGAAGAGTGACAAATGTAAACGCCATGCTAAAAAGATGCAAGTGCCATGGTGGGATAAGAAATCCTGAGCTTTTGTTTTGAAGTCTAGATACTCATCCACTGAGCCACATCACCTCTATTTAAGTGTACACCCTGTATAGGGACACTATAGGGACACTCAATCCATACATGTAAATATAAAATTTATAGTTAATCATGGCAGAAACACTTACAGAATGTAATTCTTTTTTAAACAGCCTGATACAGGTCATTTTATCTTTTTAAATACTTAGTTCACCTGTGTTGTTGATGTAACAACGTGCCAAAATCTATATGTTTATCATTCTCATCAATTATGAAATTTTCTCTGTGAATATCACAAAAAAATCTAATTTATATGTTGTAAAAACAGTGAGCAGGTCTTACTATAGCTAATTTATTGCAAATAGAATTAGAACATCTTGTATGAAATGAACATATTGTATCTCCTTTAATGAAATGTATATATGCACTGTACATGGACAGAGCAAGATATTAACTCAAAGATAATCATGATAATTGTCATGCTTTTGTGCTGCAGCTTAAAGCTCCCACTCAGCTGTACAACTGCATGGTAACAGGTCCATGTAAGTTAAATGGCTGACTTGCCCAATCGGTTTATATATGTCACCTTTGTGGAAATTTTGCAGAAATGTCAAACTTGCAATTGGGAAGCACCATAGATAGTGGATACTGAATACTCCCCAGAGTGGAGAATGTGCAGAT
Organism: Lytechinus variegatus; assembly: GCF_018143015.1. Classification (NCBI taxonomy): domain Eukaryota; kingdom Metazoa; phylum Echinodermata; class Echinoidea; order Temnopleuroida; family Toxopneustidae; genus Lytechinus; species Lytechinus variegatus. The sequence continues at coordinate 9,057,518 of NC_054752.1, forward strand.
CCTGTTGGCAAAGTCCAAATCTAATCTGTTAAATACTGCTTTCCGAAATTAATACACTATGATTACTGTAATATTGCTTGAAATAAAAAGAAAAAGATGGATATCAACGGATAACTTGTGTGTTCTTTGTGTCTATCTTTAATCTTTATCATTGTGTCCATCAATGAGCATACACTACACATTCACTTATCCACACATCCGATTTAACCTATAGAAGAAGTATCGATTTTTCCTTAGATTTACAAAGATATTTATCTCCTATCCCTCCTCAAATTGGCAACATTTCAAAAATAAATACTGACTTTTCAAGTTCACAAAAATTGAAATGGATATGAAATAGTGTCAAATAAATGATGATAGCAAAGTTTCAGTAAAACATTGCCAATTTACATTTTTAATACTGATCTTTTTGTGTGTGGGTTTACTTGTTTATGCTGCAAGGCTGATTTAGAAATTGAAATAACTGGCTTAAACAGCTTTTATTATTAAAGGAACCAGACAACATTCAAAACTGGAAATATATTTTTCTTATTAGATTTGATTTGTGATGGTATTATGAATTTAGAGAAACCGTAAAATGTATTTCTTTTCCTTAAAGGTGCAAATGAGGAAGTTTGTATCAATAACTCTTCATTGTTGTTTTTTCTGTCATGAAGCTCTGTTCTTATAATAGAAGTTGGAACCTAGGGTGAATTGCAAGCTTATTTCTACTTAGGAATAAGGAGAGAGCGTAATTTCAGATGGATGTTTTGTTGTTTTTGGTACCGAGTCAATGAACTAGATTGCATGTCAGAGCAGTGCCCACTTGAAATCGGTGCCAAGAAAAAATCAGAGAATAGTATGAAATTCACAGGAAAAATATTTGGAGAATCATTTGTTAACATTACCACGCGATATGAAAAAAAGATAAAACATAAGATAAGATAAAAGTAACATTAACATGATGAATTAAATAAACTTAAGATCAAAGACTTCTGAAATATAATCAGTATATTAAGTTTTACTTGCAGGCACTGACCCAAACATTCAAATACAACCATAAAGCATCTTAAAATATATATTATCATAACATTCAATCAAATAGGTTAATCATGAAGTACCATCAATATCACTATTAAAATCAAGAATATAATTATAACCAGAAGAGTAATTATATGTTCCTTCACCTTCAAAATTGCCTCAATCAATAATAAACATGATTATAAGATGCAAATAAGAAAAAAATCTGTATGAGACCAACTGAATCAATTTTGGAAGAGGTCTAAAGAATGACCTTACGCTTTCTTGTCTCTGATGTAATGGCCGAAGGTCAGGTCATAGTTCTTGAACTCAGAGTACTGGCGATCTTGGCGGGTATAGCGGTCAAGGAAAGTCTCCTTCAAGGCTCCACGGCTTGACCGGCATGCTGCTTGCTGTGGGGTCAGAGAGGGAGAGAGAGGGTGAGGGGGGGGGGCAAAGTATGGAGAAAAGTGATTTGAATGGATGGATGAGGAAAAGGAGAGACGAAGAGGGAGGCAGACAGGAGTACGGGAGGGGAAGAGAGAGATGGACAGAGGAAAACAACAACACAACACAAATGGCAGAGAAAGAGACAAAAGAAGAGCGAAAGACATAGATACAGAGATAGGAAAATGAGGGATGAGAGGGGAGAAATAGAGGGAGATGGTGTGGATTTAAGAAACAAAGCAGAGATGGATGGATATAGAGAGAGAGAATGATAGAGAAAGGGAGAGGGGGAGAGCGACAGGAAGGAAGCAGACAAAAAATGCAAAGAATTAAGAGAGGGAGAGAAAAAGTGATGAGCACGTTCAATGATAAGAGAGCGATTCTAAAATCCAATTCTTCAAAATAATAATCCTAATATTTCATGTATTACAATATGAGACCAACACAATTCAATGACCCCTGGTATTGTTTCTATTTTCAAAGAATTTGATTTGACTTTTCATCTGACTTCCCATTTGAAATAAAAAGTCTTTAACATTAAAAAAGATAAATACATTTTCAGAAGACTATCGAAAGTACTTAATAGGAATGATTAGTGGAATTAATATGTTATTGATACAAATCAATATACAAAATCGCCACTTAGAAGCCGACACCATTTATACCCTTCCTGTCATATTTTGTTCTCTCCAAGGTAGATCGAAAACAAGTGGAATGCCTCTGGCCATCTCACCTGCATCACGCGATTCAACATAGCAGCATTGCTGACTTTGAAAACTACTTTAACTCACACAAGATGTTCAGTGATACTTGGTTACTCTCATTTCCACGTTTTATGAACTAGACCAATACACTTACAGAAATAAGATGGTAATTCAACAAATACCTCCAATGTGGCCAAAATTCATTGACCTCACATGACCTTTGACCTTGATCATGTGACCTGAAACTTGCACAGGATATTCAGTGATACTTGATTACACTTATGTCAAAGTTTCAAAAGTCAGATCAATAAACTTGCAAAGTTATGATGGTAATTCAACAGATAACCCATTTAGCAAAAGTTCATTGACCTTTGACCTTGGTCATGTGACCTAAAATGTGCACAGGATGTTCAGTGATACTTGATTACTCTTATGTCCAAGATTTATGAACTAGACCAACATACTTTCAAAGTTATGATGGTAATTCAACAAATACCCCCAATTCGGCCAAAGTTCATTGACCCTAAATGACCTTTGACCTTAATCGTGAGACCTGAAACTTGCACAAAATGTTCGGTGATACTTGATTACTATTATGTCCAAGTTTCATGAATCAGATCCAAAAACTTTTCAAGTTTTGATTGTAATTCAACAGATACCCACAAATCGGCCAAAGTTCATTGACCCTAAATGACCTTTGACCTTAGTCATGTGACATGAAACTCATGCAGGATGTTTGGTGATACATATTTGACCTTATTTCCATATATTTTCTAAGTTATGATGACATTTCAAAAACTTAACCTCAGGTTAAGATTTCGATGTTGATTCCCCCAACATGGTCTAAGTTCATTGACCCTAAATGACCTTTGACCTTGGTCATGTGACATGAAACTCTAATTGGATGTTCAGTAATACTTGATTAACCTTATGGCCAAGTTTTATGAACTAGGTCCATATACTTTCTAAGTTATGATGTCATTTCAAAAACTTATCCTCAGGTTAAGATTTGATGTTGACGCCGCCGTCGGAAAAGCGGCGCCTATAGTCTCACTTTGCTTCGCAGGTGAGACAAAAACCAGATTCCGAAGCGATCGTTTTGCGTGTAGCTTTCATGTGTGCTCATAAAGTATGAGTATAGTCTTTCTTAGTGAATTTTATGTTTAATTCTCAAGAAATTTATTTGAATGCTCTTAGAAACGCAACTTTTATACTCCATTTTTACACAAAGTCCTTACCGTGGGGGTCCCACACCCTCTCCAGCTCGATCGCTTCGGTAACTCACGCTGTCAAAAATATTGTGCCCCCTTCGGGATTTTGCCCCCCCCCCAAAAAAAAAAAAAAAAAAAAAACTTAAAGTGTTCCGGCGCGCCTGGAGGCTGCCCTATCAATCAAACCATCCAATGGAACACCAGCTCGATGATAATTAACATTGATCACTCAAGCTGGATGCCTCTAATGCCCTTTTTACACAGGATTTTCTTAACCCCGGACTATCGCTAACCCCGTACTATCCTTAACCCCGTACTATTTTTTTTCCTTTTCACACATGCCAAATTGTTATTGCTAACCCCGGATAAGGAATGCTTGCTTTTCACATACGAAACTCGCTAACCCCGGACTAGTGGTTTTTGTCGATCATTCGTAGTACAAGTACTTCACTCGTACACTTTTTACACACGCTACAATATCCTTAACCCCGTACTATAGGTGGGGCCAAATTGCCATTTAGCCCCACCTATAGTACGGGGTTAAGCTTAGCCCACTTTCGTTTTACACATGCGATCTTAACCCCGTACTATTGCTCTTAGCACCGCGATTGGTGGGATAACCCTGCTTTTTTGCAGGGCCAAGTAATCCCGTACTATAGGTGGGGTTAGCCCACTTTGCAAAAATGCTGTGTAAAAAGAAAGTGGGCTAAGCTTAACCCCGTACTGTAGGTGGGGCTAAATTGCCATTTAGCCCCACCTATAGTACGGGGTTAAGGAAATTTTAGCCTGTGTAAAAAGGGTATAACATAAGTTGGATGAAGCGGCAATCCTTGATAGGACAAGTGCAGTACTGCATGGGAAAAGATATATTATGGAGATGCACTTGTAATCAGTTAATGAAGTCCAATTATCAAAGTTTGTTATCAAAAGAACATACAGTGACTAGTCGTGGAGCTTTAGAACACCAAAGTCTGGCTTTTAAATCATTTAAAACGGTCTAATTGATAGGCAAAATGAGATATTAGATGGTTTATAAACATGTGATTTCAGTTCTGAGAACTTTTTTCTTCAAAATTGGGACAATTTAACAAGCACAATGGAGAACACACAAGACATTTCATTTTCAGCAGACTGTTTTCACTTCATTTTGCTAAAGAAAAGCACACACACACACTCTCTCTCACTCTCTCTATATATACTGTATATATATATACACATGTATAAGCATCTTGGTTTTAACAACATTTTGCGCACTATAGCAGCAGTTACCCTATAGTCCCGCTTAGATCGCGCACGCTTTAATAAAAACAACTGTCATTCAAACTTGTCACAATTCACGAATCTTCCCTGAAGAAGGTAGAGGTCTACCGAAAATTTGGACAGTGAATAAAAGAACTTAATTGTTGGCATTGCAAAAACTGCATTACTCGTGAATTTGTTTCGCATTCCTGATATATACATGTATATATATACACACACATGTATGTGTGATGAGATTCTGTTGGTCGGGGAACATGACTACTCCAAAGGATATTAAATGTTACTGATTGACTATTAGGAGTTGAGATTTACAGTACTGTCATGATTCAAATTTTATAATCCATCATCTAAAATTGTAAATATGAATTGATTGATATAATAATTGAAAAAAAAATTTTATATTCAAAATTTAAGCAATGAATAGTGACATTCGCTTGAATACAGATAGGTTCATGAAATTCGTAGGATCACCACCAGTGTGCTTTTAAATGCGAAGGCCCTCCCTGCAGGAATTTACCTTTGTATGCAGATGTGAGTGTGGGAGTAGGTGCATCTGTTAATGCCCATGGATGTATACGAATACAAACATGTAAAAATCATTGAAACTTGTTATTTTCTGCCATTGATTCAGATAATCAATACTTTGACAGATCCCATAACAAAACATACACGAAACAAAAGGTACAAAATACAAAGAAATACATAAGAAATTAAAAAAACAATAAAATACATTAATATTCACTGTGATATTATATTCTAAGGGCCGTACAATTATTTATAATGATGCAAATACTACTTGTACCAAAAATATAAACATTTGAGCTTAAATTATCAAATTAAAGCATAATGATCCAAAATATGCATAAATTTGCATAATTCATTAGCCGGAAACAATAACAATTTTTCCCGAAAGGTACACGTATGTATGCAGGATTTTGCAGTATTCATGTCTGTGAAAGCGAATATAATTAAAGAACATTGTCGAAATAATATTCTGAATTGTCAATTCGGCAGCCATTTTGTTTATGCAAATTAGGTGGTCAAAACATGAGAAATTAGCTTGGGAACCGATCTTATCAGATTCAGCATATTTGAATTGTGTGAAATAGTCCGGTTTCCAACTTTTACCCCAAAATGCTTCTTAAAGTTTATACAGGCCTCTTTTTCCAGAATGGCTCTAGTCTATGCGGTGTCGAAGGGCGAAATCAATCTTACCTTGCGAAACATTTCTCATACATTTCCCTTGCTCTTTTAGTCAATTGAAATAAACCGGATACATTCAAGCATTTTGTAACAATTTTGCCACCCAAATTGAACTTTTAACTCTTAGTAAACACAACCTTTACCCTTTTTTGTGCCAGCTGTATCTGAGGACATAACTGAATCATAACAAAAGTTTATATCAGACATCTCTAGCATTATTTCACTAAGTTTTTATCATATAAAGTAGGTTTACATTCCATTTTTCATTTAATACTTGTTTCTCCACACTTTTTCCAAGCTTGACAATGATTTACAAAATGAAAGTCAAGCCTAAGCCATTTCATGTAAATCACAGTTTAGTGTGAAGCAAATGTCATCACGATGGCTTCGATGTGTGGGGGGAGTGGGGTGGGGCGCAATGCACTCTTTGAAGTGTTTTGGGCAAGGAAAGAAGTTAAAAGGTGACAAGCTAAATTCCACGTGTTCTTCATGATTAAGGTCTACTTTTCTTTTATTCGCATAACTATTTCAAAGTTCTGCGCAAATCGTTTTTCACTAACTTTTCAAAAGTGGTGCTCACTCAATTAAGCGGAAATATTTTTCGGCAGTTTTTGCTTAAATGGATCTGTACCAATGTTAAAATGTGGAAAAATATTCAGGATATTAGAAATGTATAATTTTACAGGATACTTTCTAAGTGTAAACTTTTTTTGATACGCACTGCACTCTAAAAACACTGAGTAAAATTTTACCCAATATTGAGTAAAAAGGGAACATGCATGTTTGCTGGGTATTTTTTTAACCCCATATTGGGCTATTTCAACGCAACATTGCGTAAAATTTACCAAATATTGGGTATACTTTTACCCAACAAACATGCATGTTCCCAATTTACCCAATATTGTGTAAACCTTTTTTAGAGTGTGTAGACTAATTTATCCTGTGTATTAGTGATGTTTATCTTAAAAAAGTATTTTAACCCTAATAGGATATTTCAGACCAGAATATACAGGGGCCGCTGATTGCACGTCCTTAGAGCCGGATGTAAACTACAATACTGTAGATTTAAATCCCCCCCAAAAAATAATTGTTTATATTTTTATTAATTACTTATGCAAATAATTAACTTCCTATGTATTTTATTGTTTCTTTAATTCTTATGCATTTCTGTGTTTTTTAAAACTTTGTTTTCTATTGTTTTTTTCAATGAACTTTGTCGGGGACACTTTTGCGATCATAAATAGCATAAAATAAATCAATTTAAAAACCAACAAAAGTATAAATAATCATAACTTATGATTTTGGAGTCGAAAACATAATTTGCATCAAACTTGTACACGGAATCACGTTTTTTGAGCAACTTTGCGTCTTACATGCACTTACAAAATGCACCCAGGCGCCGCAAATTTGGTCTCAAAAGATGCTTAACCCTAAAAGGACGGGGGAGGGGGCATGATGCCCCTCTCCCCTCGTTTGGTTTGTTTACATGAAATGTTATCTTTGTGGATATATATAAAAGTGTGAAATGTAGATATGAATAAAACCTTATAACCAAGAAAAATATGAAATAATTTATGTTCAATTTACGTAACATGACTTTCATTCATTATTTGACATGTTTGATCAATGTTATCAGTAATAATTCCCAACATCGTAGAAGCAACAAGACATTTAGGCCTTTCTAATTTGTTGCCTCATTTAACTAATTCATCTCTCCTTTTCTCCATCTTGACCGTATAGGATTACCTTAACAAAATATTTTACTTAATGTCAAGTAGTCCCTCTGATGTGACATTTACTTTGGCACTTCAGAGCCAAGGGTGAAGCAGTGAACTTTGCTACTGACTGCCCTACATAATTAAGGGCCTCGTCTTACAATGGATGCGATCAACCTCGACAGTATGGAAATCCACCAATGTCATCATAGTTTCTATACAGGAAATTTCTACAATGTCCTTTGTGAACAAAGAGAAGTATACGGTATGTTAAAGAAAACAATGAATGTATGAATAAAACAAAATAAAATATAATAAAACATAATAAAATACTCTGAACGAACATACATTTTATAAGCCAGACGCTATACTGGCTTTTCATAGTTGCGGTTGATCTGATCAATCGCAACTCTTTGTAATATATGGAACAGGTTTGATAATAGTTCCAGTGGGGGTGTAGAAAGACAAGAATAAAAAAAAGAAGAAAATCAATTAGATAATCAAACATTGGTTGGTGGTTAGTCAATGAGGTATTATGTAAACAACCGAATAGCATCGCCACAAGCTGGACTTTGATATCGATACAGTCACACGTAAGAAATCAATTCAAGCCAGATTCTATTTTTTTTTTGGGGGGGGGGGTTAAAATCACATTTTATTTCTTGCTCATTATAGATAACATGTAAAAATGATAAATAGCACGAAATCAATTACATACATGAATCAGAATTCATACAAAAACAATTTAAATTAATTTTGATTAAGTGGTATTTTCCAAGGTAAACTTAGAATCAATTTATTTATTTATCAATTTATAATCACAAAGGGAATATTATAATACAAAATACAATCTTCTACATGGTCTAGAAACTCCAATGAATATAATTATCAAACACAAACATACTTATTATAATCTATAGATATATCTCAAGTTGAACAGTATTATTTTCCCTTTACAATATCATCAAATTGGAATAATTGGAAGAAATTATAAAAAATGTATATATCAATTGATGAAAAAAGTGTCCAAAATGTCTTGCATTTTTAAAATATTTTTTTATTGAATTTTGTTCCTTTTTTTATTTGTCCAAAATAATCTAAATTCACATCTCTGAAAACAGCGAAGTCAGCACCAAGCGCTAATAGGTTTCCTTCTAAATTATTCAAATATAACGAATTGTATTTGGTCGCTTTCGTTATTTCTCGGAGGAAAAATAAAAATTCCCAAGAATTAATTTCTAACCTTGAACGTAACATTTAAATAATACATATCTTCCATTCCGGTCTAACAGGGCAAGTGGCGTACCGTGGGTCATGGCATGGGGGGAACCAGCAAAAATTTTGAGTCAATTAGTGAGCGCGTTAAGCGCGTCCAGTTGCCAGGTATACTGACCTAATAGAGACATTTTAAGGACAGTGCCATTAAACGGATATGTATTTCACTGGTCTCCATTTCCCCCTTTAGCCGATGGGGGGGGGGGGCACGTGCCCCCCATGCCCGTCGTAGTTACGCCACTGAACATGGCAAATAGTGTGATAGATTGGATCGATCTGTGTCACCTTCATCCAGTGTGTCTGTGGCAGCATGTGTAATACAACTCGCCACTGAAACAAAGTCTTCCGAGGTGTGTGTGTGTTTTTTTCAGGTTCTATTTTCAATTGACGATACGAACGACGGGACAGGAGAGCGATACATCTTCACGTAAGTTAACAAGAGGGCAATTCCTTAAATTAATCCACCTTTTTGTACATCCGACCCCCAATTTTTCTCAAGTTTTACCTCACTTCATAAATAGACCAAGTCATGGTCCTTTGAGAATATTACAGACTGTCAAGAGAACAAGAAATCAGAGACAGACAATTTTATGAAGGCCCCAACGATAGGGGGTCGGACGTACATATTTTATGGAATTGCCCAATATTATTACTCGATCTGGGTTCAGATAAAGATAAATTAGAGTTTAAATTTTGTGTGAATAACATTGTATTGCCATGGAATTCATCGAATGGGATACAAGCGATACCAGACAGAATCCACGAGCAAAATAAACTTTTTTTTATTAATATTTATAACGCTGTTTACTATAATCGTGTACTATTCAATAAGTTATTTAAAATCTTAAACAACAATTCATTACTTAAATATCTAAACTTCAATAACTTAACGATGGTTGTTTCGAATGTTAAATATTTGTTTAAACAAGCAGTTAAACAGCTACAATATATACTGAAGAGTTCGTATAGTAAAACAGCGTTGCATAACGAATTCAAACAGTGTTTTTACTGTGTTATGAATGGTCCACATATCGAGCAATATTGGCACTAAAGAGTGGAATGTTTCGTCTATTCTATGAAGAAAATTCATCTTCTTATATAATTTGAATCATATTTAATGATTATTAATAAGCCCGTGTAATACGGCACGATATTGCATATTATAGATCTTTAAAATTAAATTCGTCAAATTTCGGCGCATCGTAAAATAGACTGCCATTGTACAGACAAGTCATGAATACGCGCGTTTTTTATGATAGCTTAAAGCCCTATACGACAGTTTGTATTTGTGTATGAAAGAAGTGTCCTATAGAATTTCCCTCGTGAGTATAGTTCTTCATGTAAATATACTTGACCGTGAGATTTGATAATAAATTCAATATAAATTCAAATATACACACGTAGGCCTAAAACGAGGAGTGTATAGTTATAAATTGATTATCAGCGGGAATAGATTGTAAAACAACTTTTAAGGGGGAAGTTCACCTTTATTTATATGACAAACAGTTTATTGTTAAAAAGCAGAAAAATAATTAAGAATATTGGTGAAAGTTTGGGGAAAATGCATTATATATTGAGAAAGTTATTAGAATTTCAAGTTTTTGATTATTTTGTGACGTCATAAACGAGCAGCTGCCCCATTTGTTATGTAATGTAAAATGCAGAGATTTTATTTGTTTTAATGAAAAACGGCGCATATAGTCTCACCCTGCTATGCAGGTGAGACAAAAAATGTTATATGACTCTGTTTACAACCACTTTCTGTTCTTCACTCAGATTTGGATTGTTGTCAATAATGATCACACGTCTCATCATCTCCAGATATATGTGGCGTAAATTTTATTTTCCTACGACATATGCTATGCTCAGAATAAGAAAGTATGCAATTTGAAAGATAATAGGGACAATCTGAAAATAAATTTCTCAAACCTACCAATATAAACAATATACCACATAAACTTATGTGTCAGGGACCGCGTGTACGTTTTTGTACACGGTTTTGGGAAAAAAGGTGTGAAGGGGTGAGGCTCTTCTGAATCGTGTCATTTGACAAAATATAAAACCCTCAAAAAAAGTTCCGCAACTCAAGTTTGAATGCTAATAAATTTCTTAGTGTGCCATCATCATATGTAAAAGTGGTATCATTTGAAAGTATGATTATTCCTCTTTACGATCATGTGTCATTTGTAATTCTATACTATCATAAAATACACAGACATGATAAATATGCAGCAATGTAAAAATGAAATGTTGCAAAATTCGTTGCCATGTCATGTTTGAGTTCTGCAACTCAAACTGCAAGTTTGAGTGCTAATAAATTTCTTAATGTGCCATCATCATGTGTAAAAGTGATATCTTTAGAAAGCATGATTATTCTTCTTTACAATCATATGTCATTTGTAATGCTAGTGTTATCATGAAATACACAGACATGATAATACGCAGCAATGTTACACATGAAATGTTGCAAAATGCGTCGTTTGCAATAGCGAATTTCCAATTGTTTCGATGATGGACCGAGTGCATTCACTGTCACCTACAGAAATGGAGACTCTTGTTAGAAATCAATGCATTTTGCAACATTTCACTTCTGACTTTTCTCGATGTTCAGGGTGATTGCATATTCCATGATTACATAATCACAGCAAACATGGCAAATGGCATATCATTGTAAAGAAGAATAATTTAGCTTTCCAATGATACCAGTTTCATCTTTTATACTTCATTAATCAAAAAGATATCATCCCCAAAAACTGAGTTGCAAAACTTTTTTTGAGGGTATATAAGAAAAAAGGCGGATGGAATTAAAATATATTTGCCTTTGTCCAGCAACTCATTTTCTCTGATAACGTGCATCATTCCCCATGTATAAAAGCAGTTACTTATTGTTTTAAAGTCTTTTGTGATGACGCGCTTGAAAATGACAATGACCAGGGCATTTGTTCCAATATCGCCCATAGTGTGGCTATTGGAGAAAAACATACAAATGTACAAAATCATCAATAGCAAACATTTAACAAATAATGATAAAAACCCCAAACAAATTAGCATTACAAATATTTTGATAAATATTGTTGAAATAATGGATAGGTACCCTGAAGATTAAAATATATATAAAAAAGAATAAAAAAGAAGGTCCTGCGTCGGTTGTGGTAGTATAAAGCAAAATACAATGTGAATAAAAACAACCGTAGATAGAAAAGTTGATCAAATTTTCGCCCATAGGGCTTCATCAGGAAATGATGAATTTATTAGTCAACAACACCAAGAAACGCAGTGCGCAAAACGCAAAGCGTAAAAAACAACGCGCTAAGAGGTAAGACGCGAAGCGCAACAGTACAAAAGAAAAGAGAGAAAGAGAGAAAACAAAGAAAAAAGAAAGAAAGGGGAAGGGAAGAAAAAGAAGAAAGCCGGGGAGACAAAAGGAAGAGAGAAAACTGAAAAAGAAAAAGAAAACCGACTAGAAGAAAAGAGAGAGAGGGGGAGAGAAGGGGCAGAAATAGAGGACAGCTGGGGAGAAAGAAAGAGAAGAAAAAGAAAGGGAAGGACAACAGAATCAAAGGAAGAAAACAAGAAAGGGAAGCAAGAGAGAGAGAGAGAGAGAGAGAGAGGGAGAAAAGAATATCACATCACGGGAAAAGAATGGAAAGACGCATTCATTCCATCAGGTTGGAGAGAGCCGAGTGAGTGGATGAGGCGTTCCTCCTTCTCTTTCCTTATCCCATCTGAACGAAAACCAGCCAGAAGAACGCACACCTTGAAGTACCCGATGTTATGGTCTGGTTGGTTGAAATGATGGGCTACCGGCAACTCTGCTGACTTGATCCTGATGGAGCGAAGATGTTCGGTCACTCTGTCAGCTAGCCTCCTCTTCGTTTCTCCGATGTAGATCTCCTTGCACTTCGAGCAGTAGATGCAATATATTCAATCCTTGGTGACACATGTAAAAGAGCCGTGGATATGCCAAGTACCCTTTGGTCCGGATATCTCTGTCACTGAAGAAATGACACCACACGTGTTGCAGCGAGGTCTACTGCATGGTTTGCTTCCGACACCACATGTAGCATTGATTGGAATGAGCTCGGATTTCACGAGGAGCTGGCGTAGGTTCTTGTAAAGAAATTATTTTAAAGTATAGTGTAAAGAAATAATTTCTTAACACAATATTTAAAATAAAAGAGTTGCCAAAGCTGTTGTACATGTATAGCCTCACACACATTTGTATACTTTCTCCCATACGTTTACTGTATCAAAGCACTAGCTTTGTATAAAAGCAATAGCATTGATCCAGCTGAGGCATGGCGGCTTGTCATTGTTCAAAACCCAACTTCACCCGACAGAGGAAATTATAATTGGTATGGTGTCGAAAATCTGACGGTCAATTTGATCAGGCTCGCCCTAACCATTAACCCGTCTCTGTGGTCTAGTGGTTAAGGCACCGGCGTTCAAAGCTGGGGGCCCGGGTTCGATTCCCGGCAGAGACATTTTTTCGGCATCACCAATTTTTCCAAAGGGTAGATAGCTCTGGGGAACCTTGATTGAAGCTACGCCTACCATTGTTCTCTTCATCCATTTCTTTACACAATATCTAAAATAAAAGAGTTGCCAAAGCTGTTGTACATGTATAGCCTCACACACACACACATATATATATAAGCAAATGGATGAAGAGAACAAAGGAAGGCGTATCTTAAATCAAGGTTCTCTAGAGCTATTTACCCTTTTTGAAAAATTGGTGATGCCGAAAAAATGCCTCTGCCGGGAATCGAACTCGGGCCCCCAGCTTTGAACACTGGTGTCTTAACCACTTGACCACAGAGACTGGTAAGTGGCTAGGGCGATTCCGATCCGATTGACCGTCAGAGAGACAGATTTTCGACACCAACTATATAATTTCCTTTGTCGGGTGAAGATGGGATTTGAACGATGACAAGCGGCCATGCCTCTGCTGGATCGAAGCCATTGCTTTGATACAGTACACGCATGGGAGAAAGTATGCAAAATCAACACTCGTAGTGCAGTCACTATTCAAGCACCGTAAGTGCTAAATTAGCACTTCATTTTTTACAGAGTACAACAACACAGAATTAGGCCTAAATGTATCGAAAATGACCGTCATACGACAATGAACAGCAGGGAGGGTCTTTGTCGACAATTGTTAAACCGGGACATCCCCCTGGGATTTTCCGCCCATGCCTCCAAGTGTACCATCATGCCGAATAAAGTTGAATATATTAAAATGTCTTTAATTAAACATTCATTCATTTAATAATATCTGATATTTTGTCAGGGTAGCCCATTCATCAATGACTGTTCTCCCATTCGGCCCTGAATAATGATAAACATATTTGCGCCAAACATGCATGCACAGAACGGCTCAAATAAAAAAGTTCACTGAAAATTCAAAAGCACAAACGAAGCAAGAACGAGTAATCGTTAGAAAGATATGAAGATATCAGTAAAAGTTGTCTCAAGACTTACCACGTCATGGTGATTGACAAACGACACAAACTAAAATACGTGGTAGGGTTATTTTCGCCAAAAATTCGGTGGTGTTCGTCCGTATGACCTTTACAAGCATAGATAGTCACTTTATCCAGGTTCTTTTTCAGCATTAAACAATTAATGGGGGAGGGGGGGGGGTAAAAAGATATACAGCACTATCCTAACCACAGATCACACGGAGCTCACATATTATAGATTGGGCTGCATCGAGATATTCCGGGAACAAAATGAAAATCAAAGTGGAGTTCTTTGGAAATATTAACATCATTATGGCCGGCAGAATAATAAAAAGATATATAATATAATAAAATAATTTCGGGGAATCGCTAGTTCACTTTACCCACTCGTAAAGATATCATGAGAATAACACGGCCTCCTATACACTCAGACTTTCCGACATTCTTGCCACTACAGATGGTGTGACGTATATCCTCTATGGGGATTGGCTGGATAACTTTGCCCAGATTCGAAAGAATGCCCAGCACTGGACTTGGGTGGTTGCTAAAAATCGGCTAAAAATCAAGATGAGAAGAACAACACTGCATGCAGGAGTAAGTATACTAGTTATCGGAACATATATAATGGGGCGTCGTGGTCTAGCGGTAATGACTCTCGTCTTTCAATGTGAGGGACGTGAGTTCGATTCCCAGTCAGCAGAGGCGGACCCTGACCCGGAGGAGACATAACATCGGAGGGGCACAGCATTGTTCACAAACAATATAGTGCCCCTCAAATCATTGTCTCCTCATACAGGGCCACTGCAAGTCAGCAAGAATTTACCCACATTGTACTGCATTCAACCCAGGTGAGATGAATGGGTACTCGGTAGGAAGAAAATTCTCGAATGCCCGGGCGGCTGCAGGTAGCACAGCTGTAGCAGCGCTTGAAATACAGTAATGGCTTTGATAGTTCAGGATTCCGTCTTACAATGAGTTAAGATTGATCTAATCAATCTCAACAGTATATAAATACATCCAGACAATATTTTTCTATAGGAAAACAACGAGAAGCACCCTGAATTGTCAAGACATCGATGGCTGTATGTATATTTGTACACATCATATCTAGAAAACATTTCAAACAAACATGCATGTTGTATATTGACTTTGCCGGCTTTCCATTGATAATGTTTGATCGGATCAATCGCAACTCTTTGTGCAACAGGGCCCAGGGCCTCCTCTAACAAAGATTTACAATTGATCAGATCGGCCTTAACTACATCCCGTCAATGGCACGTTTTCTTGAAAATTTGCACAAGGTCATTTGTAAAGAAAGCGAAAAACACTCCAATTGAAAAAAAAACCGATGGATGCATGAAAATGTATATATCTTGAATATGTATTTTAGATGTTGGCATTGCCGACTTTCCATAGCTGTGGTTAATCGGATCAATCACAACTTTGTATAATGGGGCTCTGCGATTGTTTTTTTTTGTTCGTGTGACTGTGACATTGTTAGCAAGATTTCACCATGTCTTTAACCTGTACTGAGACACCTTTTTTTTATTTGTATACATGGATTTTCCCTCGCTCTGTGACTATAGTTTCAAGAAACTTGCCTATAATTCCAAATCAAACACTTTGACCAAACAAAAACTTGTAGCAAACGTTCAGCCATTAAGCATGACTAAATAAGTAATACATAAGTCTTTGCGAAACACCCCATTACTGGCGGATCCGAAGCCGGCCCGTACCACCCCCCCCCCCCCTTTGAGAAGCGAAATTAAAATTTGTAATGTAAAAATGCCATTAAACAAAAATGTACCCCCCTTTTTTGCAGTCAAATTTTTCCTCGGAAACTCGGAAAAGTGTGCACCCTTTTGGAAAATCTTGGATCCGCCCCTGATCCCCATGCCAATTAAACTCACTCCCAGCAAACCCCATCGAAGAAGTAATTACAATCAAACACGATTCCCCTCCCCCTCCAAACCAAACGCCACTCCATTTGTGACCAATTAGAAGCTTGTCTTTGGGACTTGATCAGTTGCAACACTTGTTTTAAGGAAATAAACTTCATTATAACTGCATGGCAAACTCATTAAAAGGGAAGTTCACCCTGAAGAAAAGTTTGTCTCATGCGAACATACCCCCCCCCCCACATCCAATAATAAAATACAATTTCGACGTTTTGAGGAAAATCCATCAAATATTAATAAAGAAAGTAGAATTTTAAAAGTTTTTGATGTGTTACGTCATTATACGTGCAGCTGTCCCATATTATGTAGGCCCTAATATAAAATACATGAATTGAATTGTAATGATGACTAAACGTCTTTCCTAGCGCGATAGCTCAGTCGGTAGAGCGGAAGTTTCGGATTCTGGTGACCCGGGTTCGATTCCCAAGTGGTGTGCTAATGCCCTTTGGTAAGGCATTTA
Organism: Lytechinus variegatus; assembly: GCF_018143015.1. Lineage (NCBI taxonomy): Eukaryota > Metazoa > Echinodermata > Echinoidea > Temnopleuroida > Toxopneustidae > Lytechinus > Lytechinus variegatus. The sequence goes on from NC_054752.1 coordinate 9,074,212, forward strand.
TCCTCATTACCAGGTCCCTCGGAAAAGACCTTAAGCCGTTGGTCACCTGGTTGCTTTCTCAGCAGTCAAGTAAAAATCTCGGTATAAACCCTATCAGGAGCGGGTAAGAAATCATTTGTCTATTGATATACTGAAGATACAATAAAAAACATTTTCCATTTTTGGTAAAATTGTATTTAATTGATTTTTTTTTTACTACACAGTATAATGGGGAAGCTAGTCGCATATTACGTTACAAATCAAAAATATAACATTTTAATCAATTTTTTAATTATTGGTGGATTTCCTGCAAACCTACAACAATATTTGACGCGTCGTGGTCTAGTGGTTCTGACTCTTGCCTTTCAAAGATAGGGTCGTGGGTTCGAATCCTAGCCATGGCGTGTTTCCCTTTAGCAAGAAATTGTTCTACACTGTGCTGCACTCGACCCAGGAGAGGTGAATGTGCACCCGGCAGGATTAGTTCCTCGAATGCTTGAGCGCCTAGGCAGCCCAGCTAAAGCCGGGGTAATAGTAGCAGGGCCCATTGGGAGAACAGTTTTCGGAACTGAAGTGGCTACCCTCCACTGTAAAAAAAACAACGAAGTGCTAATTTGAGCACTTCCAGTGCTTGTATAGTGCACTGACAGCATTACCAGTGCTGATTTTCTAGTTCAAATTTAAGCTAGAAAGTCAGCAGTCGAAGTGCTGTCACTATACAAGCACTCTAAGTGCTAAATTAACACTTCATTTTTTACAGTGTCGGTAAATATAACGCTTTTATTATTATTATTATTGGATTATTTTGTTACAAGCAACATATTATTATCTGTTATATTTACAATAAACTATATAATACAATAAATTTGCAATAACGGTTAAAAGCTACTGAAATTATCATCTTTTATTGGCTGATTATAAACGTGTAATATAGAAATTGTGCACTGTTTACTATAACAAGCCTCTATGAAACGGGTCCTATAAGAGGTAAAACCTGATTTCTGTGCGCTTTGTATCTGATAAAAAGGCGCAATATAAATGAAGTGTATCATTTATTATTATCATTATCATCATTATTATTTCAGACGAGAATAATCCCTTTGAAGGATAAAAATCATCTAAACTTTTTGAATTATTTAAATATCATTTTGTCTCAGTAATCACTTTTGTTATCGACATCTGAAAGATTTATGAAGAATATTATTGCATTGCAGTTTCAGCTATACATGGCATGTATTGCCTACGAAAAAAATGTATTCCCTTTAATAGTATTCTCTCAATCTTAACATCAACCATGCAAAAGAACCAACATAATCAAGGGCTTTGTCACACCAACGAAATTAATTCCAAACCGATCAAAGATATTGCGTTATTTTGACTAATAATAATATTCCGCATTTATATAGCGCTTAATACATCGGCACGACGTCTCTAAGCGCTTTACAGACATATTATTTGTTACCCCGGTCATCGGATCCTTGCATGCCCGCATACAATGTATGCACCTTCTCCACTCCCTGGGGAGCATTCCAACAACAGTTCCAAGACTCAATTGCTAGGCATACTACATATTAAAGGCTTTCACATCCTACCGGGTACCCATTTAACACCTGGGTGGAGAGTGGCAAAGTGTGGATTAACGCCTTGCCAAAGGACGCTAGGCCATGGTGGGATTCGAACACACGACCCTCTGATTACAAGGCGAGAGTCAGAACCGCTACACCATGAGGCCTCCACATAATGGCATAATCTTCAATCAATTTGGAGTTTGGTACATCGGTGTGGCTGCTTCACCCTAATATAGAGCATTCCTAGCAACATGTAGGACAAGGTAAACATGCGTTGCTTCAATACGGTTCGAAACATTGACTAGCTTTACATGACTCTAATGTTTGTTTTTCTCTTGATATCTTGTTCCCATGCAGATAAATGTCGTTCTTGTGGTATTTCTGGCTGCGGCAAGTTTTTACTTGGGATGGCATTCAGGTACATGTTTTTATTTGTTCTTTTGTTCCGACTAGACAATTTGATCCTAGATTTTGATATGCTTACATTGTCTTGTATGATTATTTATCAAATATGAATAAATAAGTAAACATAAGAATATACAATTAGGGTTAGTTCCCTCAATATGCTCTATTTTTGGATCAAAATGCAATAAACATGGTGTTTAATTTGGAAGAAAAACAACGAAAATATCCGTATTGATATCAAATACACCTTTCAGCCTGTGGAACGCCTCTGGAAGTCTACCTTGTATTACGCAATTCAATATAGCAGCAGTGCTGATTTTGAAAACAATGATTGATAATGAATTAACCAAAATACCATTCATAATAATAAGAGACTGTTTATTGATCCTAATTTACCTTTGACCTTGATCATGCGACTGACAAGACTCGTACAATACGATCAGTGATGATTGAATACCCTAGCTTATATTCACGTTTCATGAACTAGATCAGTATCTTTAAAAGTTATGATGGCAATTCAACAAATACTCCAAAATGGTCAGAGTTTATTGACATAAATGACATTTGACCTTGCTCACGTGACCTCAAACTCACACAGCATGTTCAGCGATACCTAATTGATCTAATATGTCCATGTTTTTTTTAAAATCAGATCTACAAACTATAAGTTATTGCAAATTAAACAAATATGCCCAACATGGCCAAAGTTCCCTATAACCCTATAACCTTTCATCTTAATCAAGTGGCCTGAAACTCAGGCAGAATGTATAGTCACACACCGATACCATTCAGTCCAATTTTCGTGAGCTAGATCCATAAACCTTTACAATTATGACATTTCAGAAACGTAATCTTGGTTGAAATATCGATGTTGATTCCCCCAACATACATGGCCTAAGTTCATTGACACTAAATGACCTTTGGCCTCGGTATGTGACCTGAAACTCGAGCAGGATGTTCAGTATTACTCGAATTTTACATATCCACGTTTCATGAACTAGGTCTACAAACTTCCAAAGTTATGATTCAAGCGGAAAAGTAGTGCCTATATTATAGTCTCGCACTTAAAGGTCAAGTCCACCTCAGAAAAATGTTGATTTAAATCAATAGAGAAAAATCAGACAAGCACAATGCTGAAAATTTCATCAAAATCGGATATAAAATAAGAAAGTTATGATATTTCAAAGTTTCGCTTATTTTCAACAAAATAGTTAAATGAACGAGTCAGTTATATCCAAAGGAGAGAGTCGATGTCACTCACTCACTGACAATTTTTTTTTATTGTTTGAATTATACAATATTTCAATTTTTACGAATTTGACGATTAGGACATCCTTGCCTGAAGCACAAAATGTGAAAATAATGGAATTCCAAATGTTCAGGGAGGAATGAAACTTCATTTCACATGACAATGACAAGAAAATAAAAATATTTCAGATTTCATATAATAAAATACAAAAGAAATAGTGAGTGAATGATGTCATTAGTCCCTCATTTGCATACCGACCGAGATTATAACTGTTTTGTGAAATGAAGCAAAACTTAAAAATGCCATAACTTTCTTATTTTACATCCGATTTTGATGAAATTTTCTGTTATGCTTGCTGAATTTTCTCTTTTTATTCAAATCAAGTTTTTGTTTGGGTGGACTTGTCCTATAAAAAGGAGCTAAAATTTTCATCATTAATACTATGAGTTTTGACATAGGACCAGGACATCCTTATACGACATGTCATGAAAATGATGACTGTCTTCCTATTCCTCTTGCTGAGCGCGAGATGAAACAAAAGGGACAATTTAATTCTTGAATTAATATCATATTTTTAATGCCTAATGAGGGCGGGAAGTCTGATGATATTATGGCATAAAAAGTGGACATTTCACTTTTCTAAGTTTATATATTTTAACCATAAATGCGAGAGCAAATCGCGGGCTAACATTTTTTTTATAAAAGGGGATTTTAAGTAGTTTGTTATATAATCAATATGCAAACTGAAATGCCAGCGTGCAGCGCTAGCTGATACGTTTGGAAAATCACACCTGAACTTTATCTTGAAAGTTTTATGGAATACACGAAAATGATAAGTACCTGATAAATCAAAATTTGCGAGCGCGCAGCGCGAGCAGCAATTGTTGATAAAATTTTTCAGACCATGAAAGTAACATTTTTACAGAGCATTTTAAAAAATCAATTTGTAAATCGCACAAAATAATGAAAGTTCGATTTCCGAGGTGAATTTTTTTTGTATATTGCCTTCCAAATTTGATATTTGAGCTCCATATTGAACAAGATTATGTAAATCACCTAACATGCAGGCAATGCGAGCGGGAAGCGCGAGGGAAAATTTGATATAGAGGCAAGAAAGATTCTTGCTCCAACAATAGAAGAGGGGGCCCTCGGTCCCCTGGATCCGCCTATGGGGACAAGGGGCGGGAAAATTTGACAAGGAAAAAAAAAAGGTTATCATCCCAAAAGTACGGTCATCTCGTCCCAACTCATGTTTTATTTCGATTTAGAATGATGTATTTATTACCGTTAAAGACAGAAAATAGTAGGGGAGCATTTGATATTGTTTCCCCATACTATTTCTAGTAGGGGGGGACACGCCCCCCCCCCCTGAGATGTCCCATGCTACGGACATCATACGATGCCAGGGCAATTGTCGGCCGATTTACCTTTACACTTCGCATCTTGTTTTGTGTAGTGTACAGACGCGCTGAGAGCTGTACATGCGTAAGGCCCCCATCTCACTAGGATGGCGATCATGGCGATCTGTCTAAATCCCGCAAAGCGTCGCAGAATCGTCCTCGAATTCTATTTTTAGCCTGCGAGGCGATTGCACTACAACTTCACTGCGACGGACCTGCGCTGAAGGCGATGGTAATACGCTGATAGTACGACGCTGCCACTCTCTTGCCACGATTTGAGGCAGATGTGATGCGCTGCTTCTGCGATCAAAGCGACCGTACAACGAGGCCCATACGCTAATTAGGACCTCGGTACGGTGGTGCCATGAATGGAACGATTGTGTTACGTTCATGATGGGCTCTTGAAACGATTTCAAGCAATCGGCATATTGATCGCGGCACATGAGACATTTTTCAGTCGACTGCCAACCTCCGACCAAGATGGATGTCCAGAATTTGGTTGGACTTATACATCTTAGCAGTATACAACAACTTCAGTTAGAAGTTGAATACGAGGACCTGATACGAGGACAGTAGGAGGAGGCCAAAAAGATACTGGGTCCGATCATGGCTGTCACTTAAGTCATTATATACAATATATATTAAAATTTCACTCAAAAGATGTCGATGGGCCTAATAGTTAATATGAGGGATGCATACAGAATTTCATAAAAGAGCATAAAAATGTTTTATATTTTGTTGATTTTTTTCCATAAAAGTTTGTCACTCAAAATTGTTAGGTAAATTCCTTTCAAATTTGCTTTCAAGAAGTAGTCTACTGATGTGAGAGCACTCATAAGGGGGGGGGGGGCACAATGCCAGAATCCCCATGAAGTGTGCTTTCCCAATCAATACATCAGTGATCGAATCATTAAAATTTTAATATTGTTTACTGTCACTGTAGTTAGAATTCATTCTATTTTTAAAACATATTCAATTTATATATTTTTGCGGAGGTAACCCATTTCGTCATCAAGACATGCGAGCGTCTTTTTTTTCTCTCTTTCAAGCTGGCTCAGCAGTTAGATTTTCATCCTCCTACTATACCTCCTCCTCCTCCTCTACCACCACCATAACCTCTTGTTCGCTTCCTCTTGGACCGCCGGCATAACAGATTGGGCAGCTTCCCTTTTTGGTCCTTTTTCTGGGAAGTATATTTGAAAACGTCGTGGTGTCGCCTCGTAATCTGTTGAAAATGTGATAATCCGCTACCATCGGCACGTTGTTTCATAGCAGCGCAGACGGTCGCTGCTCAATCGCTGGCCAGTCATCAGCGGCGCAGCAAAAGCGCAACGCGAATGCCTGCAGCGGGCTGAGAACGTGTGCCACATGCCACCCAAAGAGAAAGCGTCGTGGTGGAAACGGTGTGAAGCGTGTCGAGCGCAAGGCAGTCGCCTCGTAAACGGAAGCAGCGTAGCAGAATTGTCTTGGGAACGGGCCTGAAAAACACGGGCGATCGGTGCCGCTTTTAATGCGCTTCTACTACGCTTTGTGCGTTGGAGCTCCGTTACAGCTACGAATATGTCGTTTGTAATACGCTCTTGACTCGATTATGATGCGCTTTAGCACCTCCGCGATCTCGCTACGTAAGTTTTGAACATGTTCAAAATTTTGTGGCGACCAGGAAGATGGTGGCGATCCTTGCCGCTTCAGAAAAGATCAAGGAACGACGGAGAAGATTGAAAAGATCAAGCCACGTTCAAGCTACGATTTACCACGCTTTGTCGATTTTTGACGATCGCAGCGGAATCGCCATCTAGTGAGATGGGGGTATAAAGGCCTCGGACCCGGGCCTCGCATATTTTCGCGACGGTACATATATCGGTCGCGAAATTATTTTTTCCACCGCAGTTCCCGACACTAATATGAATATGCATGACTTGTCATTAATGAAAATTTGATAAAATGTTTACGAAGTCCACGCACGTGCGTAATCTTATTCAGAAGACGCAAGTCACGAATATTCATATTGGCGTCCGGAACTGCGGAGGGAAAAATAATTTCGCATACCGGTCGGAAATCAGACGGTTAGTGACTAATTTATGGACAGACATCGGTCGATAATCGGTAGATGTCTGTCCGATATCTGCTCTCAAGGACTTGACTTCCGATGCTAGAGATCGGTTGGTTCACGGCCGGACATCGGACGATACTTGAACCATGGACCTATATACTATACTGTGTATACTAGGTCTATGCTTGAACGATGTGTCAAGGATGGGTTAGACATCGGACAATAGCACAATAACCTACTATAGCTGAGAGCCCCGGCCATTGGACGATGAGCACGGGCGTCCGGCCGACCGGCAACCAGTCCAAAATGGCCAAAACACATTGAAAGTACATCGTAAACCTAATCGAACTGGACTGCACAAACAACTTTGAAGCTACATGACAAGTACTCCATGGCACTAACAGTATATGGAGGCATAACAAACACGTAACAAACAACATGAATAATTGTGCGCGCACGTCCTTTTGGAGTACGTTTAACTGTATTCCGTTTCTCCATTAACTGTTATCATTTATTCATTAATTTATTCTTATTTTTTATCTGTTGCTTATCATAAAGGTGCTGACTCGAATAGAAAGGTACCAAACCTGCGCTACGTAAGCCAACCTTCAACAAGACCGACGACAGCACTTCTCATCAAATCACCACGGCGGAATAGTACGTCTAAAGAGCACTTGCAAACGGTGAAGCCCACTTCATCCCAATCTAGGGAAACACCAAGACCTTGGGTGATACTAGCAACCACTAATCAAGCCTTCTTGGATTTCACGGAGAACTGGCTCGAGAGTTTGAAGCGAAGCAACATCACTGACCATGTGACTATAATAGCTGAAGACAACGCAACGCGTCAAGCCCTCGCCAATCGGAAGGATATCAAACTTGAAATATTGCTGACGGATAATGCGAATCTCCCTTCCAAATTCCTATCCTTCGGGTCTCGCGATTACATCCGACTGGTTAACAAAAGACCAAGCTACATCCTGTCTTACCTAGAAAAAGGCGTAGATGTCCTCTTTTCTGATGTAGATACAGTTTGGCTGAAGAACCCTTTGTCATTCTTCACGGGCGACTACGATTTGTATATCGGAAGGGATATATACGATAACCCAAAGGCACCAGACGTGGCGTGCGCAGGGTTCGTATACTATTCCGCCACGAACGCTACCATTGATCTGCTCTTAAAATGGATTCGTAGCATTCACGATAGGCCAGGAGTACCTGACCAAGAACTCCTGAATCATTGGTTACGTAACCATGCCACTCGCCAGACGCTCAATGTCAAGTATCTGGATCAAAGACAGTTCCCAAACGGAAATGATTATTTCAACGCAAAATGGAGGATGAAAAACGCCGACGTCGAACCTATCGTGGTTCATAACAATTGGATTAAAGGACACGATGTCAAGATAAAACGGTTTAAGAATGTTAGCTTATGGTATTTATGATGTGAAGAAATGCAGGTTTCGAAACAGCATCGTGTATTCATGGAGTATTCAAAGAAAAAAGAATTATTGGTGTAGTTTATGTATTTAATCCGGGTTGACACATTAATTAGAAGAAGGGTTTAGAAGACTAGTGAAGGCATGATGGGATGTGGTAAATAAACTCAATTTTGTCAAGAAGAGAATCACGCCAAAAAGGCATACAACAGGGACTTATCAAGGATTTTATAGAAGTGGGCAAGTTGTTGGCAAAATAATGCACTTGTCAAGGAGGAGGGAGAGGATGGGGCCGGGGGGGGGGTGGGGTAGAAGAGGACAGGGAGCTGTAAACAACAGGGTAATGTAACTGTTGGAGTGTTTCGTATTTACTATGGAGCCGCTCTCGACAAGGCACCAATTCCTTTGAAAATGCAGGTCAAATCACAATGGAGATCTGAGAGGCTTTGTCGAAAACTGGTGGACCGTACGACAGCAGCGTAGTGTCAAAGGATCTGAACAACGACATACGGGCAATTGTTCGTCCGGTGCAAATATTCGGATGATCTGCTATCCCGGTCAACCAACTTTCGACAAAAGCCTTCTCCATTGTGATTTGACTTGCATTTTCAAAGGTATTGGTGCATTGTAGAGAGCAGCTCCGTATAGTAAATGCGAAAAATCTCTATGTTCGAGTTAGGGTCACTTGTGGTAGGGGCACGTGTCCTGTGTGGTCCGAGATCTGCACATGATATACATTACTAGTAGTATATACAGTGCGTCCCCCCCAAAAAATGCCCCTCTAGTATGCAGCTAAATTACTTAAAAAAGTGAAAATTATTCTCAATGAAATGAACTAGGAAGCTCATATCATGTTCTAAGTTCTATAAAAATTTCATTAGTCTCGCTTCAGTAGTTTGAATACACAGTCTATTATGTAACAGTGGTGTTTTTCAGCTCATTCCAAGTTTGTTCTGCACTTTTATTTCTGGGATATCAATCCCCTTTGAACATTCTGACCAAGGAATTCCCTGATCTGACCAGGGAAATTTCCATGATCTAACCAGGCTCATCCAATCAAAACCTTGAGCATGTTCAGTCGGGCAAAAACAATATTTGACAGTCCATTTCGTGTTTGATAACAGGAGATGCACAATAGGACAACAGGTCATGTCTGTTTCATGCCTCAATACTGCATTTTTGTTTTCATTACCTTTTTTTAGTTAATAAGCTACTGTGGTTAAGTTTATTCAATGTACCTTTTAAAAAGAAAAAAAGTCAAATATTTCTCTGGTAAAGTTCCTTTTCGCAAAGGGTGATTAACCTGTGGATTCCCCTTATTTTCAGCTTATTTTACTCATCCATCATTCACATTTTCTTTCCAAGATGGTGCACTGATTCCCCCTATCAATCATAAAACAAGCTTGGATATGATTAAGGAAATGTCCCTGCTTAGATCCCGGATGTAAAATGGGGGTTAATATTTCATAGACAATGCATAAATGCATCAATGCTGCAAACTTGGAATGGGCTAAATTGCACCACTCTTATGTAACAGAGTGTGTATTAAAATTCGCTGAAGCGCGACCAATGAAACTTTCATAAAAGTTAGATCACGAGATGAGTTTTCCACTCATGAACATTAATTTGAGAATACTACCACTTTTTAGAATTAATTCAGCCCTATGTCAGAGGAATTTTTTTGGGGGGGACGCAGTGTATATTTCTAAGGCCTCTCCAGTACATCTTCATTTTTTCTTCAAGTTATCTCGTTAGTATTTATTGCCAAGAGATCCAAGGCACCGTTGTCAATATTTAAGGACCTCATACCTATATTAAAATATATATATCCTTTTACTCGTTCACGACCGACATAAAACGTACCTTTTTTAATTATTAGAATATCTGGGGCCTGTTGCATAAAACTTTTTACCTGAGAAAACTCTGGTAAAAACTGAATGCTAAGGTTAGTCTAATTTCTGCCATTGACTTTAACACAGGGAAAAACTCAGGTAAAAACAACCTGAGTTTTCTCAGGTAAAAAGTTTTATGCAACGGGCCCCAGGAGTAAACTTTCTGTGTCGATGTTTCAAATTATAACATGATTTTTTTTTATAATCAAAGAATGTAGGCTTGATCTTTATTCCCCTTTCATCAGTATTACCATCGTCGTGCTCTTTTTCCTCTTCATCATTATCATCATCGTCGTCATAGTTATCATCGTCATCATCATCGTCGTCACCCTCGTCATCATCGTCATTCACCATCATAACATTTCATCATTAAAATTTCATATCTGACTTCAAGCTTTCTTTGTAATATGTTGATATAGTCAAACAAATCGTGATTGTTTTAGACAATTTATTCGATTTTGTACTTTTGGTTGCAATTTTTGAAAATTACTTTCAACACATGATTTACTACAATCTTTTACTGAAATATATACTTTATGTAGTACAAAAAATGTTTTATATTTCATGAATGATTTTAAAATAAGAACATGTAAAATACACGAATATACAATATGAAAGAAGAGAGAATTTAAAGAAATTATTTAGACCATAAAATTGACATTTTACAGAGCATTTAAAAAATCAATTTGTAAATGAAAGACAATAATGAAAGCTCGATGTCCGAGCTGAAATATGTTTTGTATATTGACTTTAAAACTTGATGTTCTAAGCTCCATGTCAGCCTATAGAGCACGATATGAATATCAAACAGACAATGCGAGCGCGAGCAAACATTTATTTAGCGACATAAAGATTTTTTTTTTTGGGGGGGGGGCAAGTCTTCCTCTCACTTTATCTTTTTAACTCATCTTCTCTCTTCTTTTTCCTCCTCTGTTTCCCCTTCTTTTTTTTTGTTCCGCCAATAAAAAAAGGGGAGGGGGCTGGATCTACCTATCATCTGTGCTCTCATTGTCAGAGAAATATAACACTTTAGCAAAAAATGAAATTGTGCTGTAACTCTTTTTTTTCCCAGCAGAATATTTTTTGGGGGAGGGGGCCGGGGGCGTGCCCCGGCTCCCCCCGTAGATATGTCCCTGGCTCTGGAACGGAAATTTAGGCTGGAAATGGGGGTCTCGACCGCGGCACGTAGGTATTATACATACAAAGTGCCCCCCCCCCCCCGCCCCACCCCGGTATTCAATATGAATGCGAGGAATCCATCTGGGGACTGATAGCGGGGTTGTTACGGTCTTAAACTGTAAACTCCTGCTATAGTGTAACTCGCTCCCTAGCTTATTGAAGATGTGTCCAGTGTATGCACGCACTGCCTCTGTGTTGCTTGGTACTATTTGTTTGTACACCAACGCACCGGATGCACGCATAGGATCCACTGCATGCACAACGTACACGATCGCCTATGATTTGCTCTAAATGAAAAATATGCTGCAGTTTTTTACAAGGTTATTATATGTCTTAGATCTCTTTTATTTTGTGATGAGAAAGATGTGTTTTTTAACGGACTACAACCCCCATCCCAAACTTAAGTAGTTGGAAAAAAGAAATATACAGAGTGTTTGTGCTGGAATATTTTTGTACTGAAGTGATTTTTCGCATAAACTACCCATTCACTGTGCGCTCGTACATTATATTTGCAATAGAACACTTTTACGCGAACTTACCCGACGAGTTACACTATAAGCACGATTCGCTTAAAGATCGTAACAGCGGTTCCACTGGATGTGAGCGAGCAGAAGTATTAGAAGTGCTTCCATCCTCCCTTGCTCCCACCCTCTCGCTCTAACACACACATTGCGACACACACGCACCCTCATGCACTGCCATCCGCGCATCCCCACTTTCTCAGTAACTCGATCTCTTAACACACACACTCACTCTCACGAACACACCCTCAACCCTCACCCACAAACACCCATCACGCACACACACGCACCAACACATTTGTGCACACCCCCCAACTTCCTGTATCACTCAATGAACCAAAATGTCCAACACAATGGGTGTCATATCTCGAATGGTATATTGAATGACCACAACTTAATTCAGGGGCGGTATTCTGAACATTGTCTTTTCTCCATATTTTATCTTATCTCAGAGATATGACAAAATCGGTATTCTGGTGGATGTCATAACTTTTGTCACAAAAATTGTCATAAATTTTGTCTCTTCTCTTTAGCGCGCAGCAAAAATACGCGGCTTTAAAGGCGCGTAATCCTTTTATACAAGCAAAAGATCTGACAAAAGTTATGACAGGGGGTAGCAGTCATAAATTTTGTCATATCTTTTAGTACCAAATATCCCGATACCCTGCCGACTGAATGTCAAGCAAACAATTATATTATTTAGATTAGATTGTGGTATTAGTTTCACTCATCTTCCATGACAATTTTCAAAATTATTTTTTCATGCTACAATTAGTTAGGCCCTACATATTTATTCCTCCTTTTTTTCTCTGTTTTCCTTACTTGCATACTTCTCCTCTAAAATTCTTCACAGCTCCCTGTCTCTCTTTGTAATTAAGCGCATCAATATACGCGTAGTTGCGCGTTGCCAGCAAGTGTTTTGGGGACACGCCCTACTTGCCACGGGGCTTTCCTATTGGCTAGAAGGGCTCCAACTGGGAACTAACGATGATTTTGATTGGTTTGCTTCCGAAAAGATGGGTGGGAACTTTGAGGGATATGACAGGGAAAAGACAATGTTCAGAATACCGATTTGTGACAATCATAGCGGTGTCACATCTCGGAGAGAAATGACAAAATTTATGATAAGTTATGACAGAGTTACAGAATACCACCCCAGCTTTTCTACATTACACCAAAGCAGAAAGAGAAAATATTCAATGCTAAAATAAATAGGATTATGAGATATGCATTCACGGAGGAAGAATCTGGAAAAGGGGAAACAGTTTTTTTTTAATAAATGCACACAAATACCATATGGCATTTAAATACATATATTATTTATGTAGGATAAAAAGGCACTGTCGATAAAACTGTAGGAATGCTGCTCACATATGGCGTCACAAATCAAATGATTCAAATTCAAATAACTTTTTAATTCTTTGATGGATTTATTTAAAACCTTCCGCATTATGTCTTTTCTGCTATTTTTACAATAAAATTTTTGTCAGGGTTAGCTTCCCCTTTAAGACCATCGATATCCATGAGCTGGATGGGGCTTGTGTGCACGCTCGCACGCAATTAAAAAAAGTGTGGAACTCTGTGCGCGCTTGACCTTTTGGTCGGGAGTACTTTGCCAATATTTCCGGTGGTCTGAAAAGAGCGCGTGGATATATCCGAGTGAGTTAATATTGTTTGGAAAAATACCTGACATATGGAATTCCGTGCTTATTTTGCTCATTTATCAGAAATTACTTTTTCTCCAGAGCCATTTCGCCCTTTTTTTTGCATTATTTTATACATACAAAACTTGGGTGGTCAATTCATTGGATTCTGTTCAAACACATTTTGAGATCAAATCAAAACTGGTATTCATCTTTTAACCTATGTGGGTCCCGTTGCAGAAAGATTGTGTTTAACCAAAAAGTTCAGTCTCTGACAGCAACATCAGTTGTTCCGGTGATTTAGTGGGGATGGTAGTCAAATGTCAGAATTTTTTTTGGCAAATCCCCAGAAAAAAAAGGTTATCCTGTCTAATCATCACATTGCTTCTTTCTTTGAGTTTCAAATGCACCGCTGATCTCCATTTCTTTTTATCCTTGGCACAGTCACAGTCCATTACTCTTTGTCAAATCTGGCACTGCTTCAACTCGATATGAGACTGTCCTTCAAACATTTTCTTTTTAAATCTCCGACAGAACACCCGCTGACAGCCTGTGCTCAGGCTTCCTCATTCCAAAAGTCAAGGAGATGTGTTCATGGATACGGCATCATGATCATCCCAAGAACCAGTGATGATGGCCTGGTGGTTGCGTCACTGTCCTGCAAGCATTAAATGGCAGGTTCAATATCCTGCTGGTTCCAAGATTTTTTTTACTTTTTTTCAGATCGAAGATGCCATTTCATTTACAGGGTGTACGCCAGGTTGCCGTTTCATAACGCCTTGCTATAGTAACAAATGCAGAATTTCTATAACAAATTTAACGTCAACCAATCAGACAGAGAGATTTCAGTAGCTTTTAACTGCTATTGCATATTCGTTCTTATAACAATTTTATGAAATGGAACCTAGAAATGTATTTAGATCATCAACCTCGGGTTGTTTCACTTTCAGATGTGACGGCCCAGGAGAGTCACATGACCGTTGACAGAGAGAATCTTATCATGTGCAGTCTAGTCACAGTCCTCCTGAAACGCAGATTGCATCTACACATTCACATGAGTATTAGTAGGGTGGTAATGATTCATCAACCGACTTCTAAGAAAGCTACCGAGGATCAAAGGTTTAAGATCAGCTCCGAGGGACTTGGAAATGAGAATAAACGAATTGGCTTTAGTGCACTGTGTTGAAATCTAAGTGGATTGCAATACGTACCAACCCCATCTTCTGACTGAGATATCATGCCTCCTCATTCATCATGGGCAAGCATGAAGACAACCAAATATCAATTTCAAGGAGCAAACAAATAACAACCTGCTATGAAGTTTTGACTTCCTTCCTCTCCGGCTGTAATAATCGCATTTCGAGTATCTCTCTCTGCACTCCTGCGAAAGAATTTGGAGAAAAATGAAATCAGTTTCACTGAGAAGAAAAATCCATTTTATTTTCATTTCATACAGACCAATACACAATTTCTTTCCCCATCTTTCTCTCATTTAATATGAGTCATGCCTGCTAAAATAATGTTCCTATTTGTTAATATTTTATTTGTATCTTGGTAGACTCTCTTCTTAATTAAAAAAATTCTCAATACAGAACTCTCAAATAAATCAATCTGTGAGATCATCATTGTTCTTACCTGATTATGAATAAATGTTTAGGAAGAATGTAATAAACACAAAATATTTCATTACCTTGAAAGGTGTGCATGAGTGGCTTTCAATAAATCAGAATAATTCAAAGTAAGGATGATTTCACAGATTTTTTTGTGAGTCAAGCAATGACTGATCATGTTTCCTATATTTTTTCAGAACTTTACTGAAAATAAAATAAAAACAGTTCACTTTAATGAAGACTTGTAACATGGTGCACCTGCAAAGAACTTCACCCAATTTTAATAAAATTATATAATTCAACTTAATGCAGTTCTTGTATCATATCACATCATGTCATAACGTCCCTATGCACTTCCAAAGCAATTGGATATTATTACCCTGACTTAAGCCCTGCAGACTTTTACAACACGGTGGCATATCAAGAAATAAATTCCTGCCAGGTACCCATTCATCTCACCTGGGTTGAGAGCAGCACAATGTGGATGAATTTCTTGCTTAAAGAAAATCACGCCAAGGTTGGGATTCGAACCCATGGCCCTCTGTTTTGAAGTCAGAAGACAACTCCACTGGGCCAGAGTGCTTTTGTAATTAACAGGTATGGTTAACAAAGAAATGAAAATCATATTTTGCTCTTACCCTGCCTGATAACTTTAGCAGATTCTATCTCAAACTCTCCCTTCTCCTTTACAAACTCTTCAAACTGCCTTGTTCCGCCTCCTACACCAAAGTAATGCGTCTTAGCAGCAAGATATCTGTGGCTAAAGTTAAGGCCAAACTAACAGTTGCAGCAAATAATTTCATGTGAAAGTCTTTGTAACAAAGTTACTTTTCGTCATATCACTGTGCCCCCAGTCACCTGTTGGGGCTTGTAGATTCTTTGGTTATTTTTTTCATTTAATATTAACCTTACAAGCTTTCTTGGTGCCTTTTTCATTATTTTTCTTTTCTTTCCATGTATGTTATTTTTGAGTCTTGAAAGAAAATGACCCCCCCCCTAGATAAAGACATAGGGCAGAAAAGGAATACAGACAATAGAGATCAAAATCACCATCGCAAACTCTTACTCTCTTAGCTGATCCCACCATTTCTTTGGGAATTCATTATTATCATCATCATCACCACCATCATTATCAATCATCATCACCACTATCACCATCATCATTATCATCATCATCATCGCCATCATAATAAACAACAGCGTCACTATCACCATCATCATCCTCATCACCTTCACCTTCATTATTATCACCATAATCATCATCATCATCATCATGATAATAAAATCTTATTGAATACATACACTGTGTACTTCTCAGTATAATGACCAATAAATTTAACTAATTTATTCAAAGGATACACTATGCCATTTGGTTTGAGTAAGTTTCTGATAATGTTGTAAAGCCTGGGTTGTGAGTCTAAGCTGTATATGGTCTCTGAAGTCAGAATAACATCATACCTACCACAGTGCATAGAGATTAGAATACAAATTGTGGCATATAAATAATGAGAATTAAAGCAATCAATTAGGTTTGGCCGAACCTTGATCTTTGGAATAGCAACAGCCAATATTTGGAAAAACATACTAAACCTGGTAAGCACAGTTCGTTAGTGAAGGTTCCCTTATCTAAATTTAGGCTATACCGACCAGTGATCCATTTCATAAAACTCGTTACAAATTTGCAATAACAGTTAAAAGCTACTGAAATCCTTCAATCTGACTGGCTGATGGTAAATCTGTTATAGAAATTGTGCATATGTTACCTGGTGGCTCCCTTCAGTAATAGATCTTGCACTAAACTCCAATCCCCAGATAAGAAAAGACATCTTTCTTTGTAGACCTCTGGTTTGGTGTTCAGTTGGACGTTTGGAATGGTCAAAAGTTCCAAGACCTCTTCATTCTATGAGAAAAAAAAAAAAACAAAAGCAAATACTAAAATCGCTGAACTTTGGGGCTGAAATGTAAAGAAAATGGAAATATCATCCCTTTTTTCAAAATTCATTTCTTACTTGCATTTCCCTCTGAAGACTAAGTGGAAAAGCTTCAGCATGTTGAGTCCATACTCTTCATTTTTTGTTTTAGACTTTTCCCGGGGGGGCCACTTCCATTCACGAGTGGATACCATGCGCGACCATGGGGTCTCGAAAAGCACCCTAAACACGTAATTTCCATATTCTGAAAATGCACCCCTTAACAAGTATTGGCGTGTGAAACCCTACCCTTAACAAGTATTGGAAACAAAACGATACTCTTGGCAAGTATTCCCTGAAATGAACCCCTAAACAAGTACAGGAATGTTTTATTGTTATGGGTCCTTTGGTTGTCGGCTTTACCTTATTTGGTTTAGTACGACCCCACCTTCTACACCTCGCGCAAATCGGACTCTAAACACGTAGTGTTGGGGCAAAAAGGACATCCTTATAAAACATTTTAATTTTGTTTTATCATCCACGCTAATTCGACCCTAAACACGTAATTTTACTAGCGAAATAGATACCCTTTTTTCATTTTTTTTGTGTTTTTGACACCCTTTTCACGTTACGTACGTAACGTGCCCTATCGTGAAAAGGACATCCTTTTTACGTGTTTTTTTGGTCGCGCATGGTATCCACTCGTCAATGTAAGTGGCCCCCCGGGAGACTTTTAAAGTACCACAATTTTGAATATTTATTTTGGTAATACTACAAATGCCAGCTTTCATTAATCCTTTTAAATCTCATGTATCAGAAATCAATAAAGACTAATAAAATATTTTTAATAAGTTACACATTTGTCAATTTGCATGTGAAAACAGTGGCTTCCATCATGTTGCTAATTAAAAATAGATAATTATTTCTATTTAGACAAGGCATTGAACAAAAGATAATATAATTTTACTTTGTTTATGCAGAAATACAAGGGTCACTGTTGAAGGTGAAGGAAATGCTCATGACCAAAAGCGTATACATTCGTAATTCCGAAGCTTCGTTATTCCAAAGGTTCGGATATTCCGAAGGTTCGTTAATCCGAAAATGAAATAAGGTTTGTTGTTCCGAAGGTTCGTTTATCCAAAAACGAAATGAGGTTCGTTGTTCGTTTCGTTTTCGGACTAACGATCCTTCGGAATTACGAACCTCATTTCCTTTTCGGATTAACCAACCTTAGGAATTACGAACCTCATTTCCTTTTTGGATTAACGAACCTTCGGAATTACGAACCTCATTCTGTTTTCGGACTTACGAACCTTCGGAATTACGACTCTCATTTCCTTTTCGGATTAACGAACCTTCGGAATTATGCCACAAATATTAGGATTAACAAACCCTTTTTCGTTTTCGGATTAACGAACATCGAGGTATAAGTAATTTACGTGTTTCGGAATTAGGAACCTTCGCAATTACGAAGTGTAACCAACCAAAAGCATGTAAAGGGCAATTTTTTTCAAGAACAGGCAATGTAAGCATATGAAATTGACAAAATCAGCAAAGTGTACTCTTCAACCCTCTCACAATGGTGAAATATTAGAAGCATTATTTAGGATAGGGAGAGCATGACGAGATATTTGTTTGAAGGTACTGTATGGAAGGATGACCACCGGTACTTGTTTTAAGTCCATTTTAAAAGCCCTCTACGATGATGATTCCACTTTGTAATAACAGAGCCTGATGATGGAGAGTTACATGTATATGTATAATAAAAGGGTGTATCAAATAATCTGATAATCATACATAGTCTTGAAAATGGACAGTAGCTCCTTTCTGTAGAGAGTAGATTCCTGGTAGACCTGCTCCACATCCAAGCTCCAAGATGTTTTGACCAGAAAAAGATGCTGGGTCCAGGTCCTGCAAATACTGGACCAAGTCTAAGGAACATTCCCAAACTTTCAGTCCACCTGTATGTCCCAAAAAATAAGTCGAAAAGTCAACTTTTCACATGGTTGTAAAATATAGCAGAATCTGCAATCAAATTCTGCATATCAAATAAGTTCATTGTATAGCCTTAAAATATTGCCTATTCCAAATGGTTGTGCACACATAAATAATAACTAAGCGGACCTCTCGCCCATTTCTATTCTGTGCACAAATCTATCAAACTCACAATCGCATTTGCAGATATATAAGAGTTCCCCCTTGGAGCTCTTACGGTTAAATTGCGAGAAAAGGTTGAATGTACTGGGGGGGGGGGGTGCAAAGGTAAAAAAAGATGTTTAAACACATATTGGGTGATAGGTTTTGAGTTGATTTTTTGGTGTACAGCAAGACAATTACCTTACAGCACTAAACTTCAAAATGAAGACAGTCCAGTCGCAAATCTCACTCACTCATTAGCTATCATTAATATAATTTCCATCAATGGTGTAAACTCAGATTAGATATTTGAGCTAGGAAAAGCAAGCTGAATTGTGCTTTTGACATCAAAGCCAGCACCATCAGAATATTTGAATTCACCAAATACACCCGTTCAAATATAGATTAAATTCTATGGAAATCACTGTAGTAAAAATCACTGTAGTAAAGTGTCTTTGCCTATAAGTAGCTATTGGGACCACAGAAATTTATTCCACTTTATAGAAAAAATTTGACTAAGATGACATGTTTTACATAATCTGGTGTCGTCTAGACTTTTGAAGATTGACTGCAAGTTTCATGT
Organism: Lytechinus variegatus; assembly: GCF_018143015.1. Lineage (NCBI taxonomy): Eukaryota > Metazoa > Echinodermata > Echinoidea > Temnopleuroida > Toxopneustidae > Lytechinus > Lytechinus variegatus. The sequence continues at coordinate 9,093,779 of NC_054752.1, forward strand.
TAATGAGATGATCTTGAAAAGATGCATGAAATTATAGCAGGCATACATGTATATAGTATATAATCAATTTTAGATCAAAATGGAACTGGATGTGAACATTTAGGTGGAATTCCCCCCCCCAAAAAAAAAAAAAAAAAAAAACTGAAAGTGGCTTTCTGACTAGACAGGAATAACCGTTGTTTCTTGGGGATTTATTCAACAATTTCTGACATTTTGCTATCATCCCCATTCAATCTTTCATGTCATGTATTGGTGATAAGCTGAC
>NC_054752.1:9842043-9849543 GCF_018143015.1 Lytechinus variegatus
AGTATAGCTATACTCGTGATACAATCCCCACACTATGGGATACACAGTTCATTTGGCACGCAGTGGGGATAGCTCCAACAGTATCATACTCGTGATACCGTCCCCTCACAACATAAAATCGTGCTCGTTCAACAAGGGGATGGGGACAGTTTCCCGATGCAATGTGACAAGGATAAAGCATTTTAGGGTATGGCTGCGGAAGTTGGGGGGGGGCTTCAGCCCCTCCCTTTTTCCAAACATAAACGTGAAAATATGACCATAGGATTGTGATTTTATGTGCAGCTTCCCCCTTTTGCACCCACAAATGTAATGCAGTTTACCCACGAATGTAATAATTTTTGATCGCCCACAGATGTAATCCTTCTAAACTAAAATCCTCCTTCATAAAGCACAAAAGTGCAAAGTCTTTTTTCCAGACCCGCGGTTAATTAAAAATTATGTAAGTCCAAAGTCTTTTTTCCAGACCCGGTTGTTTAAAAATTATAGGTTCAAAGTCTTTTTTCCAGACCCAGTTTTACAAATCATCTCTTAAAGAGTCAAAAAGTAACAAAGATCCCCACTCGATCTCTTATTAATATTAAATAACATGGAAATATAGCGTAGTCTTACATCCAGACCCAGATCTTTCAAATAAAAATGAATATACTACTACTAATAAATTAATATTATTGTGAATTGAATACTAATAATATAATTATTGATTTATTAGTAATAGTATTCATTTTTATTTGAAAGATCTGGGTCTGGATGTAAGACTACGATATATTTCCATGTTAGTTAATATTAGTATTCAATTCATAATAATATCATATCAATTTGTTGTGTACAAAAAACGCTCCTTTTATAAGGCATAGAAATGGGACGTTTAACGCACAGTCACTAATACGTGTCGCTGTCTTCGCATCGTGCAGGCAGTCTACGTGTATAGTGGCGGGCTTCTACATTGCGGTGCATCGGTGTTCAACTTACATATCGTGAGCGCACTCAGCTTCGTGTTTTCACTTCTTATCCTTTCTCTCCTTTTCTTGTCATTTTTCCTCGCATTACTTGTTTTCAAATTGTACTCGTTTTTAAATTTCCCTCTCACTTTCCTTGTTTTCTCACTCCCTTCGGTTTTGTAACTCTTCTTGATCACTTGCATTCATTGGCACACCCCCCGGTCAAAAATGGTACGGTCCTATCCAACATACACTCAAGTCGTCGCTGTACGAATAATGAAAACGTGCAAAATTCTTCACGCGCTGCGTTGCCTAGCTATGCGTGTGTATACTGTGTACACACAATGCCATCGGCTGAACCCGCCAAACTACACATATAGTGACCAATTATTGCAAAAGCTTTTGCAAATGTGAAAAGTGACAGAGGTTTTTTTATCCAATCAAAATCATTCTTAGGTATTCGCAATCTACAGCATTTTCTGCAAAATGTCTTTTTTTGATAGGGTCTATTGTGACGTATATATTTTTTTACAACAATGTGAAGTCGCACCAAACGTTTCGTTTCCCGCACTTGCCCATTGGCTCATGTACAAATGGATTTCCAAAATCATCAAGAAAGGTTCCAAAAACCTCAAAAGTGACAGAACTTAATTTGACTAAAATTAAATGAAAATCATATCATGTTCAAGGTGAGAATCTGCTCTATTCTATTCTGTTTTGATAGATCACCTTGTTGACGCGTTTGGGAGAAATCCCTCAAAAACGGCGTATTTTCTATGATTCTCCATAGGGAAATAATTTAACACGCTACGCACTGCAAATAAGGAGCGCAAACAAATTGGTATGTAATTTATTAGTAGTAGTACATTCATTTTTATTTGAAAGATCTGGGTCTGGATGAAAGACTACACTATATTTTCACGTTATTTAATATTAATAAGAGAGTGGGGATCTTTGTTACTTTTTGACTCTTTAAGAAATGATTTGTAAAACTGGGTCTGGAAAAAAAAGACTTTGAACCTATAATTTTTTAAACAACTGGGTCTGGAAAAAAGACTCTGGGCTTACATTATAATTTATTAATCAACCGGGTCTGGAAAAAAGACTTTGAACCTATGTTATAAGTTTGGAAACAACCGGGTCTGGAAAAAAAGACTTTGGACTTACATGATAATTTTTAATTAACCGCGGGTCTGGAAAAAAGACTGCCCTATTGTGCTATATGATGGAAATTCTATAGGATTTTAGTTTAGAAGGATTACATCTGTGGGCGATCAAAAATTATTACATTCGTGGGTAAACTGCATTACATTTGTGGGTGCAAAAGGGGGAAGCTGCACATAAAATCACAATCCTATGGTCATATTTTCACGTTTATGTTTGGAAAAAGGGAGGGGCTGAAGCCCCCCCCCAACTTCCGCAGCCATACCCTAAAATGCTTTATCCTTGTCACATTGCATCGGGAAACTGTCCCCATCCCCTTGTTGAACGAGCACGATTTTATGTTGTGAGGGGACGGTATCACGAGTATGATACTGTTGGAGCTATCCCCACTGCGTGCCAAATGAACTGTGTATCCCATAGTGTGGGGATTGTATCACGAGTATACTATACTGTTGAAACTGTCCCCACTGCGTACAAAGTGAACTGTGTATCCCATAGCGTGGGGACTGTATCACGAGTATACTATACTGTTGAAACTGTCCCCACTGCTTGCAAAATGAACTGTGTATCCCATAGTGTGGGGATTGTATCACGAGTATACTATACTGTTGAAACTGTCCCCACTGCTTACAAAGTGAACTGTGTATTTGTGTGTGTTATCATTTTGCTACAGAGCTGTGCGAGAGTTGGGGACTGTGTTCTGGAGAAAGGAAGTGATTTTCATGCATTCTGGTAGGTGTGATTCTAATAATCCCCACTTTTGGATTTGGGGACTATATCACGATTATGCCGAATCCAAGGGGTGGTATTCTGAAAATTGTCTGAACTTTTCTCTGAACTTTTCTTGTAAGTCAGCAAGATAACAGCGCACTAAAATTCTCTTAAATTGGTATTCTGAAAATTGTCTTATCTCTGTAAGGACGTCCCCTATTTTATCTCTGACACGCCCAATATTCTGTCATCAACCAATTATTAAGCTTGTTGTATGCTTAGGCCAACCAATAGGAGCATCTGTTCTTAAAATAATGAAGCGCGTTAGTGATATGAGGCGTAATTTCCTTCATCATCATCATCATCTGGTATACGGGAGTGAGGTGAACCTGTAGATCTCCCGGTCGTCAACGAAGTCATAACGGAGTAAAATTGCAAAAACTGATACATGATGCGTGTGTGCGTGGATGTCGTCATGGTACATAGAACTGTTTGCTTTGCCAAAGTTTATCCAAGCCATTTTTGAAAGCGACAATATTACGTGCAGATATAAGTGATTCAGGCAAGGCATTCCATGAAGTAATAATACGTATGCTGAAGTAGCTACTTCTAACATTGAGTCTCCGATGTGTGCTAAAAAGCTTCAAAGAGTGACCACGAGTTGTACCATAGAGAGATCTTTCGAAAAAGTAATCTGGAGCAAGTCTGTCTAAGCCATTAAGTATCTTGTAAACTTGAATCATATCGGCCCTTTCACGTCAGTAGTGAAGAGAGAAGAGTTGAAGCTTTTTCAATCTTTCAGTGTAGGTTAAAAAAGACATTCCAGGAACCATTTTTGTAGCTCTCCTCTGCACTGCCTCAATTTTACAGTCATCAGTTACAAAGCGTGGATTCCAAGACACAGTACAATATTCGAGATGCGGACGGACAAAAGTTTTATACAAAGGTATGAAGATATCCGGAGTTGTATTTACAAAGGCTCGTTTAATGATCCCTAGCATCTGGTTAGCCTTCTGTACCATTGCTGCTATGTGCTTATGGAAAGTCAGATTGTTATCAACAATGACACCGAGGTCTTTTTCAGAGTCCACATTCTCGAGATATCTGTTTTCCATCACATAGGTGTGTTTAGGATTATTGTAGCCAAGATGTAGGTTCTTGCATTTTTGAGAGTTTAAAGGAAGCTGCCAAAGTGAAGACCAGGTAGAAATGTTATTTAAATCCTCTTGTAATTCATGGCAAGAATTTTGGCAGTTGATGGATGTATAAACTTTAGCATCATCTGCATACATCTGAGTTCTACAGGAAGTAATGTCAGGCAAGTCATTCACAAACAAAACAAAAAGGGTCGGACCGAGTACGCTGCCCTGCGGAATTCCGCTGATGACAGTAGACCAGTCTGAATAACATCCATCGATTGAAACTCTCTGGACTCTATGCGTTAAAAAATCTTGAATCCAAGAAAGAAGTGGGCCATCAATACCATATGAAGTAATCTTATTCAACAGTCTAACATGTGGCACAGAATCAAAAGCTTTTTTGAAGTCTAAATACACTACATCAACTGGATCTCCATTGTCCAAATACTGAGTCCAATCCTCGAGCTGTGTTAACAGTTGAGTTAAACATGACCTCCCTGGAACAAATCCATGTTGCGCATCAGTGAATAGATAATGATCGCTCATATGATTAACAATGGTATCACGTATAATAGACTTGAAAACTTTAACCACTACTAATGTCAAACTAATAGGGCGGTAATATCCAGGGTCCTTTCTGCTGCCCTTTTTGTGTATTGCTGTAACATTAGCTGATTTCCAGTCAGAAGGAAGCACAGATTCATCAAAGGACATATTAAATATCAATGACAGAGGTGTGCACAGTTCACCAGCTAGTTCCTTCAAAATACGAGGGTGAAAGTTGTCAGGACCAGCGGATTTGGTAACATTCAAAGCAATAAGCTTCTTGCGAACGATATCTGGTGTAATCAGTACATGATCCAAAACAATATCATCATTCAGGCGATTTGGAATACATGGTAATTCAGACAAATCCTCTTCGATGAAAACTGAACTGAATTGTTCGTTAAGTATATCAGCTTTCTCTTGAGCAGTACAAGCAATTGATCAGTTGGTCCGAGTGAGCGCCCCCGACGCTTATGCTTGTGTGCTTCTGTGCTAAAAATACACATGTCTCTTCTCAAAGATATATTTTCTCTGAAAAGATTCATCATCTCGAACACCAATTTGTAATTGCTGAAAAGTCTACCAAACCGTCATAATGTCTTTTGAATGTCTCTTTTTGTAAAACATGTTATTGCGGGATGCAGCAAGAAATAATTATTGCAGATGGGCAAATATCACATGCAACAATAAGTTCCAATAGCCCCCCACCTCTTGTAAATTTTATTTTTATTGTATTTTCCAAGGAAGTTAGGAGAACGTAAAGATAAGAGAATTTTCGGAATACTTTTAACTTGATATTTTATCTTGCGCACAGACTCTGACATCATACGCGCTCAGTGAAAGTTACAAGAAAAGTTAAGGCAATTTTCTGAATATTACGGATTTTATTGTAACTCTAAAGATACAAGAATATTTCTCTTAAGACAATTTTCAGAATACGGCCCCAGAAATCCAGAAAACGTGCTCCTTCTTGAGTTCTTCTTAATTGTTTGCTTTGGCTGGGACCCAGTGAAGAAACGACTATTTCTTTCATATTTTGGTTATTTCCTCTTTCCCTTTCAGTTTTTCTGTTTTTTTTCTTCTGTTTTTCACTTTTTTTCTGTTAGCATGTTAGGGCCTAGGCCATGTAGGCTAGGCTAGTCTAATTAAAGTGATGATGATGATGATAATTAAAGATGATTATAATGATGATAATGATGGTGATTGCAATGATGATGGTGATGATGATGGTGATTTATGATTATAGTGATAATGGTGATGATGTTGATTGTGATGATGATGATAGTGATGAACGTAGTGCTGATGATATGGTGACAGATTTATAATGACAATGATGATAAAGTGTGTATTCAGATAAAGGAATGCAGTTTTTGTAAACACTGACTTCATGAGAAAGTCTGTAAAACCAAGGCTAATTGTCCTCGATCTAACTCTGATCCAGTTATATAAACTGAACTTTGTGAAATCATGAAATCTAAGCTAAATTAAAAATATCACTGAAGATCCCCAACACAGATATGGACACGTGGGCACTGTTATTTTTCGCAAAAAACAACCCGACATTCAGCCGGAATGCCATTCTTATTTTACTAATTTTTTGTTGCACATTTTTACACAATTCCAGGATCCATTAGCATACAAGTTCAATTCATACATACAGACACTTGTGTGGTCATGTTATTTTTATTCTATATTCATGCAAATTCATTTTTAATCATTACCACAACCTGCATTTATCTTTAATGATTAAAATCTGTGTCTCTTTCTTCTTCCAGAATCATGTCTGATAAGAAGAATCGTGGCGGGCCATACAAGACCACGCCGGCCACCGACCTCTCTCGATGGCGCCTCACCAACGTGAATGGACGACAAACCTGGAGATACTACCCGGAAGGCGAAGAGCCCGGACGTCCACAAAACTTTGTTGAAAAGTTCTCCCTTGGAATTGATGTAGTAAGAATTGTGAATACTTTTCTTCTTCAACGATAGCCAGTAAATAATGATGATAGATTGCCATATCCTGTGGAACATGAGACCTTTCTCAGAAGATTGAAGGCAAATGCAGGGGAGCGTTTCATCAACATTTTCGTCCGACAAGTTGTCAGGTCTGACAACTTTCTTTGATAATGATTGGCCGAGAGGCACTGTTACCATAGTAGCTGTTGGATAAAGCAGTACTTGTCGGATAAAAGGTCTGACAAGTCCTTTCATGAAACGCTCCCCAGGTTACAAGGTTCTGTTATAAGGCTTTTAACATTGTGCCATTTTGATTGGCTGGTAACGAATCTGTCATAGATTCTGGCATTCGATATTGATACTTATTGTCATGCAATTGGGCCAAGAAACAAATATAGATAAACTGTGACAAGTGACTATAAATCCTTCCAAATGCAGGGTGGGCTAACAAGAGCAACATGCGAGTGGGCAAAGACCTAAAGGCATGGTCACACCGCCCGAGCGTTGTTGGATCGGTCGTGGAGCGGTAGGGAAAGAGGGCCGAATTTCGACCACAAAATTGTGGAAAAAATCGAAAACATAAATAAAAAAACAAACAATTGAAATGAAAAATCGTGAACGGGAGCGAACGATGATGATTTTTTTCTCTCCACTCCACGACCGCTCCAACAATGCTCGGGCGGTATGGCCATGCCTTAACCCATTCGTTGACTTGGTTCCATGACATTTTCTCCAGCAACAATTGCTCTGATAGAAAATCTGCATGTTAAACCAGACGTAAATTCAAACCTCCAAGACAAAGTGAACCCTAATCCTTATCTTTACAGTATTCTTAACTAAAAACTGCATTATAATCCTAACTCTAAAGTTCACCCCCACATGTATGCCCTCTGAGATATTTAAGACCTGGGGCCGATTGCACGAAAGGGTTTTTGCAAGGACCGTCTTTCGTGTCACCCATCTTTTATGATGCGCCATGTGAAACGCATTTCAAATACATCATCTGCAAACATATTTCATTTGTCCGTTAAAATAAAGAAAATATT